>NC_136265.1:140028476-140035976 GCF_964187855.1 Myxine glutinosa | reverse complement strand
CGTTCAGAAATCGGGTTAGTCGGGGTAACTGTTCGGCCGCGGTGCCATCCGCTCGGCAAACCAACATCCTTATCCGCGGTCCGTAACAATTGGTGTCGGGAGCGGGGACGGACCCGAAGCGCGCTTAACGCGCTCAAAATTACGAGCTGCTGAAATTTGTTTTAAAGAAAAACCCGAACTTTGAAATCGCGCCATGGCTAGTCAAGGCGATCGGATGCAGGTGGGTGAGCTAGAAGAGGGGTTAGGGGTAACTCAGGACCACAGGGAGGAAAGGGAGGAGAGCAATGAGGAGGTGGTTGAGGAGGTGTCAGGCGCGCAAAATGGCGCTCTCGCGCACGTGGTTGAAGGGACGCAAAATGGCGCCTCGCACATGGCTACGGCGGCCGCGCCCGCTGCACAAGTGGGAGGGATTGACATGCAGGCCCTAATGGAGCAATTTATGACGCAAATGCAGGCGTCCCTCAACTTGCAGAGGGACGAGATGAGGGCTGATAGTGAGCGATTGGGGGGCCAAATGGGGGCAATGAGGGACGAAGCGAGGGGTACCAGTGCCCAAATTGGGAAGATAGACAGCAAATTTGAGGGGTTAGACAACGGGATAAAAGAGGTGAAAAATGGGTTAACGGGGCTAGAAGATAGGATGGAAGGCAAATTGCGGGAGATAGGGGAGCAATCCGCCCGGGAAATCAAACGGATGGGAGAGCAGATAGAGGAGGTGAAAATCGGGTTAGACGCTAAATTGGATGCTCAAAGGGATGAATTGGGACAGATGAGGGCGGCATCTACTAAGGAGATGAAGGAGATGAAGGAGATGAAGGAGATGAAGGAGATGAAGGAGATGAAGGAGATGAAGGAGATGAAGGAGATGAAGGAGATGAAGGAGATGAAGGAGATGAAGGAGGAGACACGACGAGGTGTAAGCGAGGAGGTCTCGGGAGTACGCGAGGAGGTCTCGGGAGTACGCGAGGAGGTCTCGGGAGTACGCGAGGAGGTCTCGGGAGTACGCGAGGAGGTCTCGGGAGTACGCGAGGAGGTAAAGCGAGGTGAGAAGCGTATGGAGAAAGAGGTGAGGAATAATACGGCTAGGTTACAAGGGGGCATAGAAGACCTGACGCAGGAGGTGGAACAGCTGACGGTGGGACAGACGGAGTTAGTGGAGCAGGTACAAAGGAACACTGCGGTACTAGGAGGGTTAAAAGCGACACAAAGAGACATCAAGGACGACTTGATAGCGACGAAGAGGCAATGTCAGATGGTAAGTGAGGGACTGACAACGAGGTTGGAAGAGGTGACAGAAGTAATGGAGACGAAGGACCGGGAGGTGAGGACGCACATAGAAACGGTCAAGGTAGCCTTAGAGGACGAGATAGAGGAGACGCACCGGGAAATAAAAGAGGTGAAGCAAAAGTTAAAGGAGGTGGAAGAGGGGGTGAGTGAAATTAAGAAGAGACGGACGGAAACTGAGAGAGAAATACAGGAGGAGGTGATGGAATATGTGCAAGGTCGGTGCTCAAATCGTGATGATGTGCTCGCTAACCAAATAAAGAGTTTGCAGGTGGCGAAGGAGGTGCGGAGATGAGGTGCCAAGGTGAGTGGCGATATACGTGGAAATGTATATGATGTGAGGGGAGCTTCAGTCGGCTTGGGGGTTGATTTGGATCCGGGTGTTCGTGAGAGGCCGTTGGTGAAGTGTGCGACAGGTACGGTGTGCGAAAGAGGTGTGCGAGAATGTCCGACTCTGGGGTGTGTGAGGAAAAAGTGCGCGCCAAGGAGTGAGTGTGCTGTCGAGAGTGAGTTGGTCGTAGCGCGTGTGCGAGGGAGCACATGGAAGCGCGGGATGGGGAGTGTTACAGAGGATGTAACGAGAGAGTGCACACCTGTGGTGAGTGTTACGGAGGAAGTAACGGGAGAGTGTGCGCAAGAGGATGCGCGAGGAAGGTGTGTAACAGAGGAGTGCATGAGGAAAGAGTGCGCTGTCAAGAGTGGTGGTAAAAGTAGTAAGAGTGACACGGAGCGTGAGTTGGTTGTGGCAGGTGAGAGAGGATGTACACCTGGAATGGAAGGATGCACACCTGGAACGGTAGAGCGTGTGTGGGAATGCACGCTGGAGTTGGTAGTGAGGCACGTGGTTGGGTGTGCAAGTGAGAGCACACCTGTGGTTGTCACCGAGGAGGTGACCGAGGAGGGGGCGCAAAGAGGTGTGTTGGTGAGGTGTGCGAACGACGAGTGTGTGCAAAGGTGTGCGGTGGTCAGGTGTGTGACCAAGTCTGTGAGCGGAATGAGTGTACCTGGGTGTGTCAGGGAAGGTGCAATGACCAAGAGCATTGAGACGGCTGGATGTGTGAGCAAGGAACGGGCTGCGGGGTGTAAGCATGCGAATGGAGCATCGACGGTAACCGGGTTAGCGGTTAGAGCAACGTATAGCCGAATCGGGCCTTCGGTGCGAACCGGGCAGCTTTGCGTGCCGCGGGGATCCGCGGCGGTTTCGAAAGAACCGCCGTGCGGGATTCACGCCGGGCCGCGCTTTGAACGGCCGCGTCCGTGCTCCACTAGGCGGAGCGGGCAGCCCGATAGGAAGGGTCGTCATGGCGACCCCTTTTTGTTGAGGCGTTCCGGCAGGTCGAGATCGGGCCATTGGACGGCTCTGTGCCGAGATAGTGCGTGGGATCTCGGCCCGGGTAAGCGTCCTTCCCTGCACCGAATGCCGGACGTATCCAACCGCTGGCACCAAGCAACCCGCATTCATTGCTCGGCTTTACGAAGCCGAGCTTTGGAAATGAATTGGCGCACCGAGAGGCACTAGTGAGTAGACTGTAATGATGAGGATAGTGTTTTGGACCCGAAATTAGAAAAAAGCAAAATTTGATGATTGGCAAAGGATTGGCAGAGGATTGGCAGATTGGCAAATTTTTGATTGGTTGAAATTTGGTGTGCAAAATTGATAGTGGAAGATACCCGATGTGATGGGATGGCAACTCTGCCATCTCTCACAGCGGGGGCAAAGGAGCAATAGATTTATGGGGTTTATGGCAGTGAAAACTACCTAAAGGTGGTTATGGCAGTGAAAACTAGCCCGGGAGGGTTAGGATATAATGATAGGGATCTAGAGAAGATGACCTTAGGTAACGTTGAGATTAGGTAGTGACAATGATACCTGTAGTGGGGACGCAGGTAGGTTAGTTTGGATGATAATGACGTGGTATGTGCTTAGTTTAAAGGGGAGACGGGGAGCACTAAGTTAGCAGGGCAACAGGTAGTTCAGATGATGCCGTGTGTATGGTTAAAAGGTGTGATTGCACAGGTGTGCAACTGGACAGGTGGATGGAGCAGTGTATGAGAGAGTGATGGTGATGAGTATTGTGCTGACCAAATGGTCCAGGAAGGAAGGAGGGTGCAGGTGGCACCAGGTAAGATTGCACAGGTGTGCAACAACAGGTGTATGGAGAATGGTTGTGTGAAATACATGGAGTGTGGAATATATGGAGTGTGGAATATATGGAGTATTGGAATGGATGGTCATGGAGTGAGTATGGTGGAAACTATGGAGTGGAGTGGATGGTGCGAAGGTGTGAATGGGGGAAGGATGGACCCCCATCACGAATACCCGGGGAGGGTAGTGTAAGTGTTAGGTAGAGGGTATAGGTAAATTGTGGTTGGATATTGGCATCTGTGGTGCGGGTGAAAGAATGGTATTTGGATGGGTGCATTAGTGTTGTGGAAATGGCTGGGCGTGTAGCCTGTTAGTGTGTGTAGTTGGTTTGGGCACTCCACCACTGTGAGGATGTCGGCCAGGTGAGGCCGCAGGTGGGCTCTGGGAGCCAGAAGAGTTGTTGTGGATGGGGCCCGAGGACGGACCCGGGTAGCCCAGTGCCAGAGGGCACCGAGGGGTGACAGAGCCAGGAGGGGCCTTCCCCAATTAGATAGGTTAGGGTGAGGAGCTAGGTAAGCTCGGGTGGCAACTGCAGTGGTGGAGGTGTGCAGGTGGGTAGACCTGCTGGGAGAGCTACACGCCCCAGTCCTGAAATTGTGCAAGGGCACAGGGAGATGAATCGGGGGAGTGAGACCCCAAATTGAGAAGCACCATAGTTTGGTCAATGGGAATTGGTTTTTAGAACCCATAGTGTAAGTTGGCCAATGGATTGGCAGGGAAAGACCCCGGGTAGTGTAAAGTGTGTTAATGTCATTTAGAGGATAGTTAGGATTGAAGTCTCCTCGCACCATCTGCATCCACTCACCTGGGATGACGTACCTCCACACCATGCCAGGTTGTTTTGTTATTTTTATGATGCAAATGTTTGGATTGTGAGACGCATCATGACGTGGGTGTGACATTGTGCTTGATGTTCCATCTCTTCCTCCTTATGAGGATTGATGATGAATTGGGTGATGGCAAATTTTGGATAGAGGGATTGTGGGAACGAATTTGGTATATGGGAAATATGGGGAAGACGTGACAGTAGTGACGAATTTGTAAATGTGTAGATTGTGTACATATGGGGTAAGGGCAAGGGTAGTGTAGGTGACAGGGGGGGTGACGTACGGTAGGGACGAGCTTTCTCACTTCGCTCTCCGTACGCACTTCGCCTTGCATTGCCTTGATTGATGTGTACCCTTGTGACCTTACCCCTCGCTCATCTGTCTCTCCCCCCCTTTGTCTCCCACATGAGGACCTGTGCGCCACTGGGCGCCGAGGGGAGCGTGCGTGAGTCCGCCATTGTGCGCCCGGAACTCCCAGAACCAGCTGTCTGCATCGATGCACCACATTATGGACCACATGTCTGTGGCCGAGCACCACTTATGGACCCCATGGGTTGGGGCATGGCCCCACTGCTGGAACCAGCCATGAAGGCCCGAAATCTTGCTGGCGGACCTCGATCACAGGGCACCGATGCCCCACAGGTGAACCACACTAGTCGGCCCTGTGGGCCATAAATAAAATAAATAAAAATGGACACGTTGGGTGCATTTTATTGTAATACAAATAGGCCGCCAGCAAAGGAAGATGACAACAACTGGAAAATAGTAAAAGCCAGCAGAGGGAGCCGAAGAGCAAGAGACCACCTGCAGGGTTAGGGGTTGTTGTTTTTATTTTTATTGATGAACTGTGGTGACTGCACCGATTGGTGCTTGAGGGTGTATTGGTGCGTCTTTGGGTGCTTTCATGGTGCGTCGATGCAGAGCAGACTGTCTCTCCCCCCCAGAAAGAACAATAACAGGTCCTGGGTTGCGTTTTGTAAATAAAATAGCGTCACTGTAAATAATGCTCCCCACCGTCAATGTATAGTTTGAAGACCATTCCGCAATTCGGTTAGCTGTGGGCGTGAGTCTGTTAGGTAGGGTGCAATGGAGCAGCGGGACATATTTATTTATGTTTTAAAACTGTCGCACTCAGGGTCAGGTTAAAAGTAGAGGGAACTACACCTACGTGTCACACTAAATTAAAGTTATAGGCCCGGGACGTGCCTAAGAGGAGGAGGGTGCAGTGTTGCGGATATGAGGATTGAGATTTTTTTGATTGTGTTGTATTGTATAGTAAATGGTTGTGAATTATTGTTTTAGTTTGAGCCCTCCTTGCTCCAGTGTGTATAAAGGTCAAAGGGCGTTCCGGTAGTTAATTCCATAAAGCATACATTGAAGGACACTATAATATCCCTGTTCAGTAGTTTATTTCCTTATTCTGTGTGTTAGGTTAAGGCGTTGTCTTCCATTAAAATGACACTCCATTGCACCAAGTGAAATAAGATAGATTCCCTTCATTCTTCATTCCCATTCCCAAAACCTCAATTTCCCCTTTCGTCATGGCCAAGCCTCGATTGCCAATATTACATCCCCTCCAAAACCACCATTGAACATGTGCTCGGGTCGGGGAAGAAAGGCGTGCCCGCCCGTCGTCATCAAGGGCGGAGCCAGAGGGTCGCGCGACCAACCAGGGCCCAGGTGAGCACACCAATGGGCGTGTCCTGAAGGCCGGCGGCTTGATCGCCGGAGGCGTTATAAAAGTGCGCGCGCAAGGTACTGCGTAAGAAGATCCAGATGAGCTTTGAAGAGAAAGAGGATCCAGATGAGCTTTGAAGAGTAGTGTAGCAGCATAGCAAACCTGTTGTGCATTTTGTGATACAAGCACCAAATTTGGCACAAATGTACATTAATATGTTGCGAACATTTTCAGATATTGGGCCACTTGAAATTCCGTAATTTTTTTTTTCAAATTTTTTCAAATTTCGTAATTTCAAATTTTTCGGGTGACACCGTCACAATTTCGGTCTTCGAGGCCGGCCGATATAGTGGGGCGGCTTAGCCCAAATATTCAAAAGAATTGTGCATTTTGTGATACAAGCACCAAATTTGGCACAAATGTACATTAATATGTTGCGAACATTGTGTGGTCAGCAATGAAGACGAGAGTCTGAATTACATGTATGCAAAAGACCTTGTGAACCAGTGAAGCAAATACACGGGTAAGCATGAATTAAATCTAGGGCATGATATAATTTCCATGATGTTTACCTCTACACTCAATGGTGGAAGGAGGTAATGTTTTGATCCCAGCTTGTCTGTATGTCTGTTTGTCTGTTAGTCCACAAAATTCCAGACAAAGCTTGTAGTAGTGGTAGTTGTAGTGGTAGTGGTGATAACAGAAATTGTTATATAGAACTGAACTTATATTATTATTATATGCAGAAAATAACTTCATTTCTATATGCCCTGCAGTGGACAGGTTAATTGGTTTATGCACTGAAGGGGTCACCCTGGTGTGCACTGCTGTGTTCTGCCTCACTGAGTTGTTCAGGTATGATGTACTCAGCACAAGCTTCCGGTCGGCCCGGAGGTGGGGGTGCGGGGCCTGTCACGGAACGTCAAAACAAACGGCCTGCCGGGGCCGCCCAAAAGTCGGGCGTGAGGGGCGCGTCCACTAATGGAACGCCTCTCGCTTCCCAGATCGAGGGCCACGTGGTCAGGAGAACCTCGTCCCTTCCGGTCACACTTTGCCTATCGGCCGGCCTCGAAGACCGAAATTGTGACGGTGTCACCCGAAAAATTTGAAATTACGAAATTTGAAAAAATTTGAAAAAAAAAATTACGGAATTTCAAGTGGCCCAATATCTGAAAATGTTCGCAACATATTAATGTACATTTGTGCCAAATTTGGTGCTTGTTTCACAAAATGCACAATTCTTTTGAATATTTGGGCTAAGCCGCCCCACTAGAGAGAGAAGGTTCAAGGTCAATTACAAGCAGTTGCGCCAGAGACGGCAGACGCGTCCTGAGGTGAGCCAGAGAAGCAGCGTTGACTCCACCAGGCAGCTTCAACCCGTTACCCCACGGGAACCAGATAGCGGTGGCATCGGTGGTCGTCGAGGTCCAGCCGACGTCCCGTGCGGGATCAAGCCCGAACCATCTGCCCCAGCTGAACCTTCCCATTCCTCCTTCCAGCATTCATTCCTGCCATTCCATCCTTCTTGTGTACGTGAGTTTGTTCTGTTTGTTCTGTCCTGGGTA
>NC_136265.1:140003476-140023476 GCF_964187855.1 Myxine glutinosa | reverse complement strand
GATGAAAAAGGACGTAGGGGTAATTAAAAAAGAGTGCCAGACGGTACATGAGGACCTGACGAGGAAAATGGACAAGGTGGTAGAGGTAATGGAGGTTAAAGAGCGGGAGGTGCGGGAGCACATAGAAAAAAATAAAGTGGAGTTAGAGGAAGAACTTAAAGGGGCGCACGAAGAGATGAAGGAGATGAAGCAAAAATTAGAAGAAGTGGAAGAAGGGGTGAGCGAAATTAAGAAGCGACGGAGAGAGGATAAGAAAGAGATAAAGGAGGAAGTAAAAGAATTGGTCCAAAGTCTGTGTTCGGATCGTGATGATGTGCTCATTAACCGGATGAGGGATTCGCAGGTGATGGAGGGGAAGCGAAGAGAAGGAGGACCCGGTGTAAGTGGTGACCAATATGGTCGTGCGTATGATGCGCCAGGTGATTTAATAAGCTTGGGGGTCGAGATAGACCCGGATGTTCGTGAGAGGCCGTTGGTGAAGTGTGCGACAGGTCTGGTGTGCGAAAGAGGAGGTGTGCGAGAAAGTCCGACTCTGGGGTGTGTGAGGAAAAAGTGCGTGCCAAGGAGTGAGGGTGCGGGCGAGAATGAGTCGGTCGTAGCGCGTGTGCGAGGGAGCACATGGAAGCGTGGTGTGGTGAGTGTTACAGAGGGTGTAACGGGAGAGTGTGCGCGAGGAAGGTGTGTGACGGACAGGTGCATGAGGAAAGAGTGCGCTGTCAGAAGTAAGGAAGAGTGTCCACCTGTGGTGAGTGTTACAGAGGGTGTAACGGGAGAGTGTGCGCGAGAAAGGTGTGTGACGGACAGGTGCATGGGGAAAGAGTGCGCTGTCAAGAGTAAGGGTGAGTGCGCTGTCAAGAATGGAGGTGAAAGTAGTGAGAGTGACAAGGAGCGTGAGTTAGTTGTGACAGGTGAGCGAGGATGTACACCTGGGATGGAAGGATGCACACCTGGAATGGTAGAGCGTGAGTGGGAATGCACGCTGGAGTTGGTGGTGAGGCACGTGGTTGGGTGTGCGAATGAGGGCACACCTGTGATTGTCACAGAGGAGGTGACCGAGGAGGGGGCGCGAGGCGGTGTATTGGTGAGGTGTGCGAGCAACGAATGTGTGCCAAAGTGTTCGGTGGTCAGGTGTGTGACCAAGGCTGTGAGTGGAATGGGTGTACCTGGGTGTGTAAGGAAAGGTACGAGGAGCATGGGCACGGCTGGATGTGTGAGCAAGGAACGGGCTGCGGGATGTAAGCATGCAGGTGAAGCATCGACGTTAGACGGGGTAGAGTTTAGAACGACTTATAGCCGAATCGGGCCCTCGGTGCGTGCTGGGCCTCGCTTTGAACGGCCGCGTCCGTGCTCCACCAGGCGGAGCGGGCGGCAGGATAGGAAGGGTCGTCATGGCGACCACTTTTTGGTGAGGCATTCCGGCAGGCCGAGATCGAGCCATGGGATGGCTCCGTGCCGAGATGGTGCGTGGGATCTCGGCCCGGGTAAACCTCCTTCCCTGCACCGAGTGCCGGACGCATCCAGCCGCTGGCACAAAACAACCAGCATCCATTGCTTGGCTTTACGAAGCCGGGCTTTGGACAGGAATTGGCGCACCGAGAGGCAGTAGTGAGTAGACTGGGTGATGAGGTTAGTGTTTTGGACCCAAAATTAGAGAAAAACAAAATTTGATGATTGGCAAGGGATTGGCAGTAGTGATTGGCAGATGATGGGTAGTGATTGGCAAATTTTTAATTTGTGGAAATTTGATGTGCAAAATTTATAGTGAGAGACCCCCGATGTGGTGGGATGGCAAATCCACCATCCTTCCCATGGGGGCAAAGGAGCAATAGCTTATGGGGTGTATGGCAGTGGAAACTAGCCCGGGTGGGTTAGGATATTGTGTGTAGGGCCCTAGAAGATGACATTAGGTGACGTTAAGATTAGTTAGTGACTGATACCTGTAGTGGGGACGCAGGTAGATTAGTATGGATGATAATGACGAGGGAGCGCAATAGTTTAAAGGGACGACTGGGAAGCGCAAGTTTCAGAAGGGAGTAGTTAGCTGAGATGATGCCGTGTTTGTGAGAATTGAACAGGTGTGATTGCACAGGTGTGCAACTGGACAGGTGTGTGGTGCAGTGTATGAGTAGTGAGTGTGTGGATCAGCGCGAATGCGCTTGGGGAGAGAAGGGTGCAGGTGGCACCAGGTGTGAGAGCACAGGTGTGCAGGTACAGGTGTGTGGAGAGAGTTGGAGTGAGTGGTACGGAGCGGTGTGCATGGTGCGAAGGTGTGGATGGGGGAAGAGTGGACCCCTTTCACGAGTACCCGGGGCGGGTAGTGTAAGTGTTAGGTAGAGGGTGCAGGTAAATTGTGGTTGGATATTGGCATTTGTGGTGCGGTTGCAGAATGGTGTTGTGAATGGGTGCATTAGTGTTGTGGAAATGGCTGGGCGTGTAGCCTGTTAGTGTGTGTAGTTGGTTGGGCACTCCACCACTGTGAGGATGTCGGCCAGGTGAGGCCGCAGGTGGGCTCTGGGAGCCGGTAGTTGTGAGTGGGTGCCTGAGGATCCCGGGTGTGGATCGGGCAGCCCAGTGCCAGAGAGGGCACGGAGTGGGGAGAGAGCCAGAGGGCCTTCCCCAGGTAGTTAGGTTAGGGTGAGGAGCAGGTAAGCTCGGAGGCAACTGCAGTGGTGGAGGTGTGCAGGTGGGTAGACCCACTGGGAGAGGTACACGCCGCAGCCCAGAAATTGTGCGAGGGCACCGGGAGATGAATCGGGGGAGTGAGACCCCAAATTGAAAAGCACCACAGGTTGGCCAATGGGAATTGGTTTTTAGAACCCATAGAGTAAGAGGGCCAATGGTTTGGCCGGAGAAAGACCCCGGGTAGTGTAAAGTTGTTAAAGTCATTTAGGAAATAGTTAGGATTGAAGAACCTGTCGCACCATACGCAGCCACTTACCTGTGGTGATGATGATGACTCCACACCTGTGTTTTCTTTGTTTTGTTGCAGGAGATGAATCGCTGTGTGGATTTGTGAGACGCATCACGACGTGGATGAGACATTGGGGTGATTCCATCTCTCCCTCCCTAGGAGGGACTGATGATGAATTGGTAATGGCAAATTTTGATGTTGAGTTGGAGATGGCAAATTATGATGAGAGTTGAAAATGGCAAATTTGATTGGTTAGGAGGGAGAGAAGACGAATTTGGTTTATGGGAGGAACGGGGAAGACAGTAGGGATGTTTGTTGATTTGTAAAGTAGATGTTTATGGGTAGTGTTGTGTTTTGTGGATACAGTAAGGGGTAAGGGAGGGGCCATGTAGGTTACCTGGTGGGGGGGGGGCGTACGATAGGAACGTACCTGTCTCACCTGGTTCCCATGTGCCCCCAGTGTGCATCACCTTACATTGCGTGCACTTTTGCGCCCTTACCACCTTACTCACTTGTCTGCTTCTTTTGTCTCCCACCTCCGAGGATCTGGCTTTGGGGTAGAGAGAGAGGAGAGAGAGGTGCTGGCTGCGCAGTTGTGGGCCTGCACTTTCGCTGTTTGCTGCCGGGATCGATACACCATATGGACCGCAATGTTTGTGGCCACCCACAATGGACCGCAGTTCGTTTGCGGCCAAGCACCACCCGGGGATGGACCTATGGGTCAACGTGAGTAGTGTAATAATGTTGCTTCTGGGACACCTCCGTTTAACATGGGAAATCCCTATCTAATGTCATTTACCCCCTTGTCTTTTTCAAAAATCATAAACACCTCTATTTCTCCCACCCTCATCTTTATGAACCTTTTGTCTGTAGTACCTATCCTTAATGTTGTTCATTAGACCACTCAAACACTACAAATATTTGTTTTCTCTTATAGACCTATCATCCTTCTTCTACATATCATCTGGCAGATTAATCTTTGACCCACTCAAACATTGACCCATTCACTTCCATATTAATTCTTTCCCTCCCTCATTGCCCCTAAAGACCTCTATTTCTCTCACCCTGTTCTTTACGAACCTTCTAACCTTTTGACATGTTATCCTTATTCATTAGACCACTTAAACACCTGTGATCCTTCTGACCTCATGGACCTTTTAACCTTTTACTCTTAATATCATCTGGTGAATATAACCCACTCAAACAACGACCCTACAAATATTTGTTTATGCGTGGGAAATAATTTAATTCTCCTACAACTCTCTTCACCATCTAATACATTAACAAAAAATATGTTTGAGTTTGGTTCTTTATTAAGATATTTTAACTGAGCTAAGATAAAATGGTAAACCTCCCTCAATGTTCTTATTTGAGCGCCTCCAGTGCCACACACTTTTTGGTAGGCTCTGCCCACCTTTTGTTAAGCTCCGTCCACTTTTTGGAAAAACCCCGCCCACTTTTTGGTAAGCCACGCCCATCTTTTACTAAACCCCGCCCACTTTTTGTTAAGCCACGCCCACTTTTTGCTACGCCCCGCCCACTTTTGCTAAGCTCCGCCCACTTTTGCTAAGTCCCACCCACTTTATAAACTCTTCAGCATTGTATCATTTCCAGGTAATACATAACATCATTTTCAGGGAATTTCCATCACATCATTTCCAGTTAAGACACGCCCAGGGAATTTCCACAGGAAATGACACACACCCAGCCCTTCTTATAAAAGGCACCGACCACACAGGCTTTTTCAAACACGCTTTCTGCTTCACTTGAGAATGGACTCCTATGCCGAAATGGAATGGGATAACTTTGCTATTCCTTGGAGTCCTACTACCTGTGTAGCGCTCAACCTTCAGATTGATGAACTGGACTCGAACCTCTTGTCGATGGAGGAAATTGTATCTGAGCTACGAAATGAAAATTCTACTTTTAACACAACTTGGGATAAAGTTATTTTTTTGTTTGAAGATCTTTTGAACAACCAAGACCCACAGAACGAGTTCTACCTTGATGACCCAGCCAAAGAGTTATACCTTGGAGATCCACAAAATCCTGAAAAAGAGTTCTACCATGATGATACTTATTGTGAGTTATCAAAACAAAACCCACTGAACGAGTTCTACCTTGATGACCCAGCCAAAGAGTTATACCTTGGAGACTCACTAAATTTGGGAAAAACAAATTATGAGGTCTGCCTAGATGGTTCTAACTGTGGAGCCTACCTTGGAGACTCACTAAATTTGGGAAAAACAAATTATGAGGTCTGCCTAGATGGTTCTAACTGTGGAGCCTACCTTGGAGACTCACTAAATTTGGGAAAAACAAATTATGAGGTCTGCCTAGATGGTTCTAACTGTGGAGCCTACCTTGGAGACTCACTAAATTTGGGAAAAACAAATTATGAGGTTTGCCTAGATGGTTCTAACTGTGGAGCCTACCTTGGAGACTCACTAAATTTGGGAAAAACTAATTATGAGGTCTGCCTAGATGGTTCTAACTGTGGAGCCTACCTTGGAGACTCACTAAATTTGGGAAAAACAAATTATGAGGTCTGCCTAGATGGTTCTAACTGTGGAGCCTACCTTGGAGACTCACTAAATTTGGGAAAAACAAATTATGAGGTCTGCCTAGATGGTTCTAACTGTGGAGCCTACCTTGGAGACTCACTAAATTTGGGAAAAACAAATTATGAGGTCTGCCTAGATGGTTCTAACTGTGGAGCCTACCTTGGAGACTCACTAAATTTGGGAAAAACAAATTATGAGGTCTGCCTAGATGGTTCTAACTGTGGAGCCTACCTTGGAGACTCACTAAATTTGGGAAAAACAAATTATGAGGTCTGCCTAGATGGTTCTAACTGTGGAGCCTACCTTGGAGACTCACTAAATTTCATAAAATTAGGAAAAGAGTTTTACCTTGGAGACTTTGAAAACTGGTTTCGTTTTGGAGACTCTGAATGGGGGTTTTGTTTTGATAACTCGGAATGTGATACCTATCTTGGAGACTCAACAGGATTGTGGTTATACCTTGGGAACTTGGAAAGTTGGTTTTATTTTGGAGACTCTACCTGTGGGGTACATCTTGGAGACTCTTTGCATTCTAAAGCAATGAACAATGTTCTTTGTTTAATGACGCTTGATTTAAGCAATATCAAGAAAGTTCGAGGAAGAAAATGCTGGAAAATTCTTTCTTCCCATTTCTACTTCTTCAAACTTGAAAGCCTTGAAAGACAGAATTGGAGGAAGAGGAAAAAAATAAAAATGAAATACGTATTTAAAAAAAGAAGAAAAAAAAGAAATACGTATTTTTAAAAAAGAAGAAAAAAAAAGATTATGTTAGGGTTAGGGTGGGATTTTGAATGTGAGGGTTAGGGATTAGGTTGGGTTAGGGATGGAGTTGGGTTAGGGATGGGGTTGGGTTAGGGTTGGGATTTTGAATGTGAGGGTTAGGGATTAGGTTGGGTTAGGGATGGAGTTGGGTTAGGGATGGGGTTGGGTTAGGGTTGGGATTTTGAATGTGAGGGTTAGGGTTGGGATTGGGTTAGGGATGGGGTTGGGTTAGGGTTGGGATTTTGAATGTGAGGGTTAGGGTTGGGGTTGGGTTAGGGATGGGGTTGGGTTAGGGATGGGGTTGGGTTAGGGATGGGGTTGGGTTAGGGATGGGGTTGGGTTAGGGATGGGGTTGGGTTAGGGATGGGGTTGGGTTGGGGATGGGGTTGGGTTAGGGATGGGGTTGGGTTAGGGATGGGGTTGGGTTAGGGATGGGGTTGGGTTGGGGATGGGGTTGGGTTAGGGATGGGGTTGGGTTAGGGATGGGTTGGGTTAGGGATGGGTTTGGGTTAGGGATGGGGTTGGGTTAGGGATGGGGTTGGGTTAGGGTTTGTATATTATTATGACTCACTCGCACATACACACACACACAAAAGTTAAGCCCCAACTAAAAAGTTGTGGGATTCTGTGTTTGGGGTTCACAGATTTAAAAACGTATCCCCATTATACACACACAAAAGTTAAGCCCCAACTAAAAAGTTGTGGGATTCTGTGTTTGGGGTTCACAGATTTAAAAACGTATCCCCATTATACACACACAAAAGTTAAGCCCCAACTAAAAAGTTGTGGGATTCTGTGTTTGGGGTTCACAGATTTAAAAACGTATCCCCATTATACACACACAAAAGTTAAGCCCCAACTAAAAAGTTGTGGGATTCTGTGTTTGGGGTTCACAGATTTAAAAACGTATCCCCATTATACACACACAAAAGTTAAGCCCCAACTAAAAAGTTGTGGGATTCTGTGTTTGGGGTTCACAGATTTAAAAACGTATCCCCATTATACACACACAAAAGTTAAGCCCCAACTAAAAAGTTGTGGGATTCTGTGTTTGGGGTTCACAGATTTAAAAACGTATCCCCATTATACACACACAAAAGTTAAGCCCCAACTAAAAAGTTGTGGGATTCTGTGTTTGGGGTTCACAGATTTAAAAACGTATCCCCATTACATTTTATTTATTTATTTATTATTTTCAAGGGTATTATCTGCTTACTTGTGTTTTTTGTAATTCTTGTGAGTAAAATGAACCCAAGATTTCTTCTCCATTTAAATCATATAATTTGTAGGTCCAAGGGACTGTATCCATTACATCAATGATTTTAAATAATTCACGAGTCCATTTTTGTGTATAACCTTTCTCAAAATGACTTTTCCATTTGTATATTCTTACAATATCACCAACTTTAAACTTGGGCTTTCTCAAATTAATCTCCTTTTCATATTCTAATTTTGTAAATGTTTCTGATGGTTTTGATTGTGTTGATGAATGAACTGTATTATTGTAATTATCTACAATATCCTGAATTAAATACACCCATTTTTGAGAACCGAGTTGTGTGAATTTTTTATATAATTTCTCTTTTAAAGTACGATTAAAACGCTCAATAACAACTGCCTTTCCTTCATTAAAGGTGCTGTATAATTTAATACCCTTCCCCTTAAGAAATTTCATGAATATTTTGTTATAGAACTCTGTTCCCTCATCAGTCCATAACTTCTTTGGTTTCCTTTTATCCCGATCAAATATTAGCTTAAAGGCTAACATTAAAGTATCACCCCTTTTATTTTTTAAAGGGACAACCCAGGCAAATCTACTCCTCAAATCAATAACGGTTAAAGCATACCTGTATCCCCTGTCATTATTCAATTCAATTAAATCAGCGGACCATATGTGGTCAGTGTATTTAGAATAAACCTTCCTTCTTTTAAACTTTGTGATTATAGGTTTGTGTAATTCTTCAGCCAAAAGCTCCTCAGTCTTGATGGCATCATTAGAGCCTAATAGTTTTTTGAGGAATAACCAAGACCAAGTTTCAATTTAGCATTTATCAAATTTCTCACAATAAACCTATCAACTTTCTCTCTCAACGTTGGAATTTGTATCAAAGACAAATTATACAACATTTCGCTGTCGGCTTTATGTTTTTCAGTCAACGTAGTGGTTTTCCCATAAGCAATATCATGCTTCATACACACTTCGTCAACCCTATTTGTAGGTTTAGACCAAGGTTTAGGATTGTCAGCCTCATCTAATCTTTTATCCAAGTTTGTTCCTGGACCACAGAAAGAATACCCTGGAAGGTGTAATTCCCCTGGAATTCCAGTTGTTGTAAATTTACTTCCTGACAGAAACTTTTGTATGTCTCCTCCTCTTTTAGGAGAGATGAATTGGCACTTTTTAGAGCCACATACTTGACATATTCCTTTTTGATAAACTCTATTATTTTTAGCTTTAACATAAGAGATATTTTTAGATTTAGTTTTCTTTTTACATTTGAGACAATAACTCATATTTATTTATCAGAAAAATTCCGACAGAGTATCAAAACCTTTTTGGTTTTCAACATATACATTTCAATCTTTATTTTTAAAACATAAAGAATCCTAAGGAATGCCTTCACTCTCTCCTCCATTTATTTACAAATAAAAACTAACTAAAGTCAATGACACCAACATCATCAATCACATAATCTTTTCCTTCTTCTTCTTCTTCTTCTTCACCACTTTCTCGTTTAAATCTCTGAAATTGAAGACATTGACGTTCTTATTTTTGAAACCATTATCTTCATAAGAGTTGTTAATTCTTTAATTTCCTCTTCGGTGCGTTGAGATTGATTTATTTGCTTTAATACACTCAATCTTTTATGAATCTCAGTGATTTCCATCTTTTTATATTTTTCCTCCCTCTCTCTTTGCTCCCTCTCCTCCTCCTCCATTTTCTCCCTCTCCTCCTTCTCCTTTTTCTCCCTTTTCTCCCTTTCCTCCTTCTCCTTTTTCTCCCTTTCCTCCTGCTCCTTTTTCTCCCTCTCCTCCTTCTCCTCCTTTTTCTCCCTCTCCTCCTTCTCCTCCCTCTCCCTTTCCTCCTTCTCCTTTTTCTCTCTTTCCTCCTTCTCTTCTTCAACTCCTTCCTCATCCCTTGCTACCCTTGAGTTTGAACCCCAAAGAATATTATACATATACTCATCTGGATTTTGAGATATTCTTGTATCTATAATTATTTTTCTCATAATAGGATACCAATAAGATTTGTTGACGATTTCTAAAAGAGTTTTATATTTCATAACTTTGAGAAGTTCATTTTTATTTAATATTTTAAACAAGTCTCTATTTGTGGGTTTAACAATATCAGTATAAGGCCAGTTTTTTATGACAAAATTCCCATGTATATGCTCCAAATCATAAGGTATGTAATACCGAGCACCCTTTTCTTGTAGGTATCCTTGAATACAAAAATTATAATTCTCTTGTAGTCTTCTTCCTGCCATTTATGTATCAGAAATATATGTGAGATTAATATTATGACAGGTAATACCACCCCATCTTCCCACTACCAAATCGGTTTGTATTCCTCGGCTTTCTATCCTTATCTCATTACCTTCCTTCTTTGTCATGCGAACCATCGCTATACTATCATATATTTTTATTTTCTTAAAATCACGTATTTGTTGTTTACTAATTGTACTTCCACATAAATCCTTATCTTCACCAAGTGGATAATATTCTTCTTTACGAGACTGATTTAAATCATGTAGGTCTTCTATGTTTATTGAAAAAGACCAATTATACCCTAAATCAGGCATATCATACCCCCATTTATTAATTCGCATATTAACTAAATGTCCTTCTTTATAAAATTTAATTGTAAGCAGGTAGTTAAATTCAATGAGGAAAGGTGTATGGTCAGTATAACCAGGTGTTGTGGTTGTAAATTTTACTTGTTTCACAAAACGTGCTGTTTTCTTTAAAGATATATATTGTGATAAATCACTGAATCTAATCAAGTCATTCGCATCTGTAGGGTTTGGATAATTGATTAATTTATAAGTATTCTTCATATTAATATTTTTACTTACACTATATTTTTGTCGTTCAGCCTGTGCCTTTGTATAATAATTTGATAAATCAATATCCTGAGAGGATTTTCCAAAGATAGAACCATCTTTTCCAACATAGGTCATTTATATTAGATAAAAAATGATATCATAAAAATTTTCATTATTGTTGAGTTGAAATAATACATATAAACATAATTGGCCACAACATTTAGAATTAATTTCTTGAACTTGGAATGTTTGATAAACACCATTCTGTAAGAATTGTATTACTTCAACAGGTGGTGGCATACCATAACTATCAAAATAATATTTATCCTGACTATTATGAATACAAACCCAATGAGAACCATTCTGTGTGTCTAAATTCATAATAATATTCTTTGTATTCTTATTTATATGTGTTAATTCATCTCTCATACAAATAACCACATTATCAATTTTTAGTGTTTTACAATACTTAGCTAGTTCTATATTTGACGTTGTATTCTTTCCAAATTGTTTAAACCATTTATCCATTTATTTATGAGAAAGATACAATCCATTACCCCGTTTAGTTAGTTTAACACCCGCTTGAGCGATAGAGGAAAGCATATCTCCAACCAACAATCTAGCTTTATCAGGTAGACTTTCAAGTTTTTGAGCAAAATCTACAATTACACCACTTCCACTAATTTGTTTCTCCAACTCCTTGTTATGTCTTTCCAATTCTTTTTGAGCTTTTAGTTGTGCCTTCCTTTCGTTAGCAGTTTTTACCGCTGCTGAAATACCACCAGTCAATGCTCCCGCCGCACTTAAACCAGCAAATAAAGGAATTAGAAACGGGAGAAATCCTCCTCTTGACTCGTCTATTGAATATTTCTTTAACATAGGTTTCGTCATTTTAATTTTAAGTGATCCAACATCATTTAGTGTTTTTACTTGTGTGTGTGTGAGTAAAACATCAATTCTTACAGCTCCTTTTCTTTGAATTGTATTAACATTAATAATACAAGGCTTTTGATTTTGAATACAAGATGTTAATTTATTAAGATTGATTTGATTAACATATACCCCAACCATTTATTTATGAGAAAAAACCTATGTGATATTAATCATAACACCATTATCTGTATTAATCTGTAATTCTGTTTCCTCCAAAAGCAAACAATATGCATTAACCTCTTCACTCTCCCCTCTTTCAATGTATAGAGAAGTATCCACTCGATTAGACTTTATAGTTTCCTTTTGAGAACTCAGGTCAATTGCGTAGATTGTATAAAGTTTTTGAAACGCAACCATATCCAAAATAGGATCATTATTACCATTACTTTCACACACCTTTTGGTAGGACTTGTAGGCTTCCGCATAATCATTTTTTTCCCAATCAATTTCCAATCTATCTCGCGGATAAAATGTGCCATCAAGAGAAACCCGAAGTTGTTTCACCTTAGCATTATCACTCAGCGCATTATTCTTATTAGTACCGTCCTCTCCATCTGGTTTTTTAAAAATGAGCCAGAGGTATCGTGGCTTTCCTTGAAGAACACCCAAATTCCAAGTGTAGGTAGTGTGTTCCAGTTTAACGTGTTGACATCTTCTTTTAAGGTATGATACATTTAGCGGTTTCTTTGAGTTAAGTCTTCTATTTAACATCTCTTCCGTTTTAAGATTAGGAGTATATTCACTGATATACCAACACAAATCATTAATAACAAATTTATTGTTGTCTCCAAAAGCATTTTCATCCCCAAAAAGCAACCTATTTACATTATCATTCCTTTGTAGTTGAAATCTAATTTTAAGACCATACAAAACTTTATCATAATCGCAAAATCCAAATATACCTTTAAGAGGTACTGCTACGGTAAAACTATTCACTGCTTTTGTTTCATCATTATACATTGACTTCCTTTGACTATAACCAGGGTCTGCGTTTGTACCCGTTGACATATCAGGAATAAAACCTTCAACAGCTCCCTTACCCATTCTATCACTAAACGAATATAGTGTAAATTTCATCATTTCAGATGTAGCAGAGACATAATCAACCGCTTCAACCTCTTGTGTTCCAATATACAGGCGGACACTGTCAAACATTTTCCAGAAGAAATCATTTACGAGTGTAGCATTAGTATTATTCGCAGCCTTAGTGAATTTAAATTTACACAGCAAGAAACTATCAGCTATATTCAAGTAAGTTTGTTGATTATTTATTTCAAAACTTTTTGTTCCGTTTGAATTCCAGTCTGTTCCTGTTATAGCATTTACCTTAAAATAGTCTTCCTTTTTAGTGGAGTTTGAAATGATAATCGTATCATCCAAATCATAGATACTATCAATCGCTTCCATACTTGTATTTATATAGCATTAAAATTGTTGAAACCCTGACCCAAGTATTTTAATGATTTTTTGTCGTTCTTGTGAAGATAGTTGAGTTTTACCTTTTTTTATTTCTTTGATTGCTTGTAATTTATGAGACTCCTTTTGAGCATCTTTTATACTCTTTATAGCACCCGCAACGGAGCCCACGGCAGAAGCAGTTGAACCAATTAGGTCTTTATGTTTAAGGATGGTTGAACCAATACCCATTAGAGTATCAATTATCCCATCTCCTTTATTTCGAAATTGATGACCTACACCTCGTTGTCTCTTAGGTTTATAGTATCCTCTACCCACATACCTTGTATAGTCTGGTGAAAGGAACATGCCCTCCCCTGTAATTATTTTATATTTTCCCAACTCGTGTTTTCTCACAATAACCATTATTTATTTATTGAAAAACTTCACGTAGGTGAATTCTGATGGATATAATTTCATCATTAAAGGATATCATACGATTATCTTGGTCGGTTATCCTAAAATTTACTCTGTATATGGTTTTTCCTGACACAGGTAAATAGACAAGATTTTTTGGTTCCATATTAAATTTATAACCAATCGGGGTTGAGTATGCACTGAATGAAAATATTGTATTTGTTCTTATTCCATCGTTATAAGCACCATCAATCAAATCACAATGAATTAATACTGAATTTATACCGGAGGATATTTGGATAACATTATCACTGTAAAACGTCCCGTTATTTTCAATCTTTTTTGAAGAGAAACCCAATAGCTCTCTAAACGAATTTTCAATCGTGAAATCAACTTTATAATTATTTTTAAGTTTAATAGTTGATTTTGAAGTGTGTTTTTGAATATCTATTACAATATTTTTTGGTTCATCACCTTTTTCTTTCATAAGGCGAGAGACTTCTGAAGATATTTGAGAAATCTCGTAAGCTCCAGGTGAAACGGTTATAGTTTTATATCCACTTCCTGGATTATAACTAAACTTGTTGTTTTTCTCTGTGATATTAAAAAGGGTATTGTAAGTTTCCATTGACAACAAAGATGCCTCATATGAGGTAAGGGGGTCAAGTTGTAGTGGGTAAGGGAATGAAGCTGTGTAATCGCTCGTTGTGAAATTAAAACTAAGAATTGTGCTTCTCATCTTATTTAATATCTAATAAAATATCTTTGTATTGACATTTATTAATTATTTTCATGTTCATCAACTGATCTAAAATGGCTGAGGATTCATTAAAACAATTGTTGTTTCCAGCCTTCTTACTACCTAACAACAATAATAGCCTATTAACTAATTGTGATGGGTCATTTGGAAGAAAACTAACACCCGAACCAAGCTTACTTAAAGCATCAATAATATGTTTCTCCTTCTCATTCTTCTTACTTTTACCAGCAACAGAAACTCCATAATCAAGTGCATTTAGCAACTCAATATATACCCTATCTTCCTCTCTTTCCATATCAAGTGGTTCCTCAAAATATTTTGAACCGCTGAATCCGGGGTTTGTTAGAAGAAACATTAATCTTGGAGTTAATTTAACATTTGGTTGAGTAGAACTCAAGAACATCAATTCATCATTAAATATCAATACCTTTTCTTCCACAAGATGAAACACTGCTGGTTCTTCTGTTGGAATGAGACCTGCTCTGGTTTTTGAACCCGCCGAATATTCATTGTTTTGAAGAGCTTCCACAACATAATTAGGGGGTTGATTTACCTCCTCAAGTTTCCGAAATAATCCCTCGTCATCATATTCTAATTCACCAAGTTCTTGTTTTGTTATCTGACTAAAATCTTTGAGCATTTGAAGTTTTTTCGGAGTAAATTCTACCGTGGGAACTGTAGGGTGTTGAGTTTTCAAAAGTGGTTTAAAGAATTTCTCTTGTTTTCTTTCAAAGGCTTCTTCACCAGTTAGTTTCTGTCTCCGTTTCTTCTTTATCTCTTCCTGTTGTTTAACAACTTTTGAAACTAATTGTTGATGTTCCTTAAACTTTCTTTCTCTTTCTTCAGTATTCATTTTCTGTATTTATTTATTGAAAAATATCATTTAGTATCTCATCTTGTTTCACAACAATATATTTATATTTTCCAATCGTGTGTTTCATATAATTTTCAAATTCTTTTTTACTACATAACGTAGAGCAATTATCTCTCCAAAAATTATTTACATCTATTGAATTTAACTTAAATAAAATAAAAGTATTGGCATTGTTTCTTATTGAGCGTCGAGGGAGTTGAAAATATGATTGACTAAGATATATACAATTACAAGAAGAATGTCTCCCTCTTGTATAGTAGCTATCCATTACTGTTTGGTTTCTCTCATTAACACAATCATCAAAGATGACAAGGTTCTTTTTTGATTTATCTAAATCTTGAGGTGAAGGTATATCATCCGTATTATCACTGAGAATACAAGTTATGGGTTTCGATTTTGATTTCTGTGTATCACAAAATAATTGTATTATATCATCAATATTATAATCATTTAGTTTGTTTTGAAGTTTAAATAAACCGATAATGTCTTCCTTTTTAAGACCCGCATTAAAACCCTGTGAGAGTAGTTGATACTCGGGTTGAAAACTTGACTTTGTAAAAATTATTAAATTATCATAATCTAAAAAATTAGAACCAAGGAGCATCTTTAAAAGTAAACAGGTTTTTCCACATCCGCTTGAACCAACTATTAGACATCTCAATGAATTTGGAATGTTTTTATGGTTATTAAATTTTATCTTATTTTCCCAAACGGGTAAAAAATCATTCATTTATATATTTGGAAAACAAGTTATCCAACTTTTTTTGAGCTATTTGAGAAACTCTATATTTTATCCTGAGTTCGGGTTTAATTTCAAAATAATCCATTATTTTATTTATATAGTATCTTGTATTAACATTTCCATTAAAATTATTTTGAATAATAAATATCATTAAACCCTTATACATTTCCTCAATACAATTAGTCTCTTCCCTTGAAAGAAATGGTGTATTATCATCACAATACTTAAGATTCATCTCTCTTATTAATCTTGTAAAGTAATTCATTTTTGGTTCTAATTTAAAAGAGTTATATATTTTTTTATATTTCTTATTATCATTAATTAAAATTAAATCACAGAAAATACATTGTTTATATGAATCCTCATCATTAAGCCCCACTCTATCACAAGCCGGACAATTCTCTAATTTATCATATGGAGAGTCTGGAAATTCTAAATATCCTTCAGAACTTATCATATTTATGTGGTAAATTTTTACTTAAACTAAACGCAAGTTTATTCATTAATAAATACAATGTTTCAAAGCACAAAAGACAAATTTCAATCAATCTCTACTTCGGTGGAAGATATAGAAAAATATGTCAAAGATGTTAAATTGAACAAAGATAAATATGGAAATTTTTGGGTAAAACCAGTTATGGAAAATAACATGAGCCCCTCTATTTCATTTAAAGGAAGAGCTCTAACTATACCTGGAAAGACATCCATTAAAGTAAATCTAACAAAAGTTTCTCCTCTACTCCTGGCAATTTATTCAAAGCTTGAAAAAGTGATTGACCACGATACTTTGAAAAAGAATGATAAGACCATTAATAATTCTAGAGGAGACATTTGTATTTTCTTTAATAATCCAAAGGGTGTAGATCTAAGTAAAATGAATGATGTTAATATTTCTGGTGAAATGTCATTTCGTTCTATGATAGTTAGAGATTATTTAAAGATAACTTTTGATATAAAAATTGTAGAGATTGAATCTGTTAATGAAAGAAAGTATATAGATATTGATGGGAATATTTTTCTTGCTAATTAAATATGAGTCAATACAGCAGTGAAGATTTTACTATTTCATTGAACTCAGACGATAGTGATGATAGTATTTCATTGAACTTGGACGATGGTGATGATAGTATTTCATTGAACACAGATGATAGTTATGATACTAATAGTTTGTGCTCAAATGATAGTTATGAGAGTAGCTTTATTGATGATTCTGAGTATTCATGTGATAGTTATGACTTAGATGATTCTGAGTGAAAAAGTGTTTTAGTTTAAGCACAGCGATATATATAAAACGGAGCTGTAAAGCTCAAAAGTGTTTTATTTTAAGCACAGTGATATATATAAAACACCACGTTTTCTCACGCTATAAATATGGTTTATTGTGATACTTGCGAGAAGGAAGTAAAATATTATAAACAACATATTCTCACCGCAAAACATACATACAACATTTTAAACAAACTTTCCCCTCTTCCACCTGAAACAAAACACTGTTCTACATGTAATAAAAATATCCTCAAGAAAGGCTTCAAAATACATCTTAAAACAAATCTACATTTATCAAATTTTATCACAACTAAAAACTCTGATGGAGCATTCAAAGGACATATTAAAATAAGAGTCTTTAACTTCAAACCTCCTGAACCAGAGTCTATAGTTGATGCTGTAGAAATAGTTAAACCTGCTGTTCAAACGTTGATTGAAAAAACACTAAAGGAAATGAAACCACTTAAATTTTATATGGGAGTAAAATTAGAAATGACAAAGGATGAAGGAGTTATAGATGCACCATACATGAGAACTGAGCCACACTTTATATCTTCATATCAAGATTTTAAAACATCAGGAGTCTATGATGAACTTATTAAACAAGAGCAAGATGTGGATAATTCAATCGTAGGAAGTGGATTCAATATAGGAAAAATTATTTACATAGACATTCATATTCTTAAATCAGATCCTCTAAAAGCTTCTTCTTACATTGATTTACCCAGTGTTATCAAAAATAGAAAAGCAGTTATCAATATCAAAAATAAAGACAATAAATGTTTTCTCTGGTCTATTTTAGCACACTTACATCCTCCACATTTTCATGATGAAAGAGTATCTCATTATAAAAAATATGAGAATACATTAAATACGAAAGATCTAAAGTTTCCGATGACTTTAAATGATATTCCTAAATTTGAAAAGATGAATAATTTATCAGTTAATGTTTATGGTCTAACAGAAACAAACAACATTCAGGTTTTAAAGCTTTCTGACAATTGTAAACAAACTCATATTAATCTTCTATATTTTAATTCAGACGAAAATTCACATTATACATACATCAAAGATATTGCTAAATTAATAAAACCACAAGTCTGTAAGAGAACAAATAAAATATATATTTGTTTGCGTTGTCTTAACTTCTTCAATTCACAAGAAAGATTAGATAAACATTCAAATTATTGTGGCGAACATAAATCAACGGTAATCAATATGCCTAAAGAAGGCTCAAAGATCACATTCAAAGATGAAAATAAAAAGATCAAACATCCATTTGTTATATATGCTGATTTTGAAAGTATTTTAGAAAAAATTGATACTGCTTCTCAAGATCCAAAAGAATCATACACAAATAAATATCAAAAACATACTCCTTGTGGTTTTTGTTATTATATCAAATCATCCGTTGGTGATAAATATAACAAGTTAGAGATGTATAGAGGCTCAAATACCCCAGAGGAGTTTGTGAAACGACTAGAAAAAGACTGTGTTCGATTAACCAAGATAATGAGAGAAACCAATAAACCAATGTCCTTAACAAGTAAAGAAAAAAGGGAATTTATAAAAAACAATGTCTGTCATATTTGTGAGGAGAAAATTGGTAAAGGTCTAAAGGTTAGAGACCATTGTCATCTCACTGGTAAATATAGAGGTCCGGCTCATCAAAGTTGTAATATTAATTATCAACTCCCCTCTTTCATTCCTGTCTTTCTTCATAACAACGCTCATTATGATACACATCTATTTATCAAGGAACTCTCAAAGACTTCTGGAAGTATCTCAGCAATTCCAAACACGGATCAGAAATACATTTCATTCACAAAAACAATTCACACATCTCCTATTACTCATATCAGATTTCTTGATACATTTAAATTCATGGCAAGTCCATTGGTTAACTTGGTTCAAAATCTAAAAGAGTTTCCATGTCTTTCAGAGTATTTTTTAGAGAAAGATTTTCTAACACAAAAGGGAATTTACCCCTATGACTATATGGACTCATTTGAGAGATTCAATGAAACACAACTTCCTTCAAAAGAAAATTTCTATAACAAATTAAATAATAGTCATATATCTGATAAAGATTATGTACACGCACAAAATGTTTGGGAAAAATATAACATCAAGAATCTTGGCGAGTATCACGATTTGTATCTCAAAACTGATGTGCTTTTATTGGCCGATGTATTTGAAGCCTTTAGATCTGTTTGTCGCACTGGATATGGATTGGATCCTGCTCACTACTACACAGCACCTGGATTGGCCTGGAGTGCGATGTTGAAAATGACAAAACAAGATTTGGATTTGATAATCGATGTTGATATGCTTTTGATGATTGAAAAGGCAAAAAGAGGTGGAATTTCACAAGTCTGCTCGAGTAGATACGCAAAAGCAAATAACAAATATCTTCCAAATTATGATCCAACGAAAGAGAGTTCTTACTTGATGTACTATGACGCGAACAACCTGTATGGCTGGGCAATGTCTCAGGCTCTTCCTTATGGAAAACTTAGATGGGTAAAGGAAAAAGACTACAAAAACGTTTTACAAGATGTATGTATCTCTACACAAAAAGAATTGGATGAAGAAAAAGTTGGTTATTATTTTGAAATTGATTTAAAATATCCAGAGGAACTCCATAACCTACACAAAGATCTCCCATTTGCTTGTGAGAAAGAAAGTCCAAAGAAAGAATGGTTGAGTGATTATCAACGATCGTTTGATATAGGTGAATCAACAGAAAAATTACTTACTACATTATATAACAAGAAAAATTATGTTCTACACCAAAGAAATTTGCGACAATATTTATCAAAAGGTCTAAGAGTAGAGAAGATCCATAGGGTTCTAAAGTTCAATCAAAGTCATTGGTTAAAGGGGTACATTGATTTTAATACACAAAGAAGAACAGAGTCAAAAACAGATTTTGAGAAAGACTTTTATAAATTGATGAATAATGCGGTCTTTGGTAAGACTATGGAGAATGTGAGGAAAAGACAAAATATCAGACTATCAACATCTTGGGAACAAGCATCAAAATTAATTAATAGACCGAGTTTTACTCGAGCTGAGGTCTTTACTGAGAACTTTTGTGCGATCCATTTGATTAAAGAGAGTATTGAAATGAACAAACCTATTTATATTGGAACAACAATTCTTGATTTATCAAAGTCATTAATGTATGATTACTTTTATAATAACTTGAGGAAGAAATATCAAAATGATGTTAATCTACTTTATATGGATACAGATAGTTTTATTTTGAAAATTAATACCAACGATGTTTATTCAGACATGAAAAGAGACATTAATATCTATGACACG
>NC_136265.1:140002276-140003276 GCF_964187855.1 Myxine glutinosa | reverse complement strand
TGATGCTCGGGAAGGGTGCTCTGCACGTTATTAAAGGCCGTCGGCCACAGAGCACTCGTGGGTTGGTGTATCGATGCTGGCAAGCGCGCTCTCTCTATGCATAACATCTGCATGTGTTCCTCCAAAGACAGGTCCTGGATCGTAGTGTAGATATCAGCGTAATCTTGTAAATAATGCTCCCTACCGGCTGTATGTTTAGTTTGAGAATTCTTTCCGGATTCGGTTATCCTGTGGGTGTGTTTCTGTGAGGAGAAGGGTGCAACGTCGCAGGGGGACATATTTACTCATTTGTGAATATCTGTAAAACTGTCGCACTCAGGGTAGAGTTAATAGTAGAGGGAACTACATTGCGTGCCACACTAAAGTAGGTAAAAATTTATTCGGGTCGGGACGCCCCGAGGGTAGAGAAGGGTGCAATGTTGCGAATATGGAATTTGGCCTCCATATCCGCTTGTAAATATTCCCCCTATTTTCTCCAATACTCCCCCAACTTTCCCCAATCCCCCCATTCCCTAGTCCCATTGCATGTAAATAACAATCAGTAGAGCCGACCTTCCCCTTATTCCCCCATTAAATGTCGTGCCCAGGTCCACCGCACCACACGTAGACAACTTTCGGACATCTTCCTAGTTATTCTTAGTCTATGTCAGTTAAGGCCTCGTCTCCATTAATCATGACTCTTCGTTGCACCAGAATGTGATTATATGGCATCAGTAGTGAGTTTAGGACCTTTCCCATACCTCCTCCCATCTTCTTCCCCGTCTACAACAACAGAGGGGCACGGCGCTGCGCGGGGGGAAGTGTGCGTCCTCCCACCGGCTCGGTTCACCGCCATCGACAATGCGCTCCAGACGATGCGCTCCAGACCATGCGCTCCACGGGGTTACCACGAAGGGGCTCCTTGTCAGCTCCTCATCAAGGGCGGAGCCTGGTAAACCCCCCGCACGCACCCAATGAGAAGCAACGTGCCGATTCCACGAGGCGGAGCTGGCGAGCCGAG
>NC_136265.1:139987276-139989776 GCF_964187855.1 Myxine glutinosa | reverse complement strand
TGTCATGTTAACAAGTTCAGCATTGCCACAAGTACATGTATGTTGTTGACTCATCGTCATGTGCAGTCCCCTTCACACACACAGAGGGCTGTGCACTGAAGGGCAGCCTTTTTGCACTTGCAGCGCCTCACACACCCTTTCTTGCACTTGCAAGAAACCAGCTCAATGCAGCTGTGAGCTGCCTCAGTTAGCCTGGTCCAGTAAGGTGTGTACTGTCCTTCTCCAGTCCTTGACCAACCCCAGTTGGTTGGTGGAGGGAGCTCTGGTGCTGGCAGCAGTATCTGACCCCACACATGTCCACCTTGATACACTGCCCTCTTGACATGTTCCTCCAGAGCTGCCTTCGTTGGAGGGATGAGCTGCACATTGTTCTTCCTTGCGAAGAGTTTCCTCCTGGCCTTGTCAATGTCTGTGCATTTGCTGGTTCGATCATACAACAGGATCACGAACCTCTCGATGATGCGCATTGCATCGTCTGGTATGTCACGAGGTGCAGAGGACAGCAGCAGCAGCGCCTCAGTGAGTTCTGGCAGTACCGTCCAGACTGCCCACGCAGTGTTCTTGCCATGTCTATGAAAACTAGACACAGTGTCGCATCCAGTTAGAGCGTGGAACATTGGCAGTGCACGAGCCTTCTCTCGTCCCAATCCAGCTGCTATTTCGTGTGCTGCTAGGTATCGGAAACTCTGGCCTGTTCCGAATGCCAGCCACAGTTTGTCTTCTGGTTGCAACTCCTGTGCCAGGGACACTGCCAGCACCACAACATCGGTGTCTACAGTCCGGATGAGTATTGCATGGTGTCCATGCTGGACTGCGTGAGATGCATGCAGCAACATCCGACTGTCAGCCTCTTCATGGTTACATGGGGCGAGTGAGGTCAGATCTGGCAGTAGTGGCTTGCTGAGCACTGCCTCTCCATCAGTAATGACGAGTTGCTTGTCCTCCTGGTCAAACCATTCCATGAGAGCTGCTGAGAGGAACCTGAACAGCTCGGTCTTGTTGCTGTCCACTCGTAGGAAGTTCTGCCAGTTTCCTGGTATGGCTGCGGCAGCCACCACACGTCTCCGCACACCTTGTCCCCGCTTTGCACGTGTACTACCTTTCAGTGAATCAGCAAGGTAAGTATCCCAGACCAGATCCAGGCGTGACACTGTTTGCAGCTTCGTGGACATATATGGGATGAAGATCTGTTGTGCATACTCTTCAAAGGTCTTTGATGCAGCCAGCTTCAGCATCTGGACGATGGCTGCTCCATCAAGCACAATACAGGTCGTGACAGGAGTCTCTGTCTTTGCGTCGGAGACTTCTTCCAAGCATGTGAGGAGATCACTCTTGGTACCAGTGCAGAGGCTTCCACCATCAGACAATGCAGGAGGACATGCCTGATTCTCGTGACAAAAGAACTCCTCAAGGTTTCCATCCCTCGTCTGGCAGCCAATGTACAGGCGTGCGAAGAGTTCACGGTCATTCTTGATGGAGGCGAGCTGTTGCTGACCTTTGCTCTGGCTTCTTGGAGTGGAAGTGCTGAACACCTTCAGCTTGTTACGAGGAATGGGTGCGTCCACTGCCTTTGTTCTGTCCAACAGACACTCTCTGGTGAAAGCCTCGAACTGCTCTTGGCCAATCCTCTTGGCATTCATCACGGTCTCCACAGCAGCAGGATCTGCGATCTCCTTTGTGTCCAGTTTGACTACATCCTGACTCTCCTCCTCGAATGGGTTGCCCATCTCCTCTATGACACCGACGAGAGAGCGAACATCTTTCACAAATGAGGCCTGTACACTTGGCGTCTGATCATGATGACGTGTGTCTGCTGTTTGCCGTCTCCAGTGTTGGTTCCCATCCTGGAATTCTTCGATCACCCTGGCAACTTCTGGTCCCGCAACCATCCAGCGACGTAGGGCACTAGGGTTGTCAGTGAGCCCAACTGCTCCACCGTCTCCTTTGATGCAGGCATTATTCTGCTCATGTGCCTGGTCAATCGGGATTGAAGAGAACACCCTCTGTGTTTTCTGAACGGTGAAGTGGCTTTCCCTGAATTTCCTGGCTACATCTGGGTGTTTGATGGTGAGTTCGGCCATGTCCTTCAGGTGCACTGGTATCCACCTAGCATAGTGGGTGTGATCCAGTGCATGGAACCAGGGGACCAGCTCTGTCAGAGCATCGAGGTACATCATTAACGATCCCTGCCTGAGAGAACGCACATACACTAGAACCAACAGTTCTAGTTCCAGCACGGTTGCCCAGTAGTGAAACTGGGGGATGTCTTCTCCTCTCTGGCAACACCAGTCTTCAAACTCCGGAAGGTCCTCTGCATCCCTGGTTTCTCCCAGACAGTAGTGGTTGTAGGCACGGTGTTGCAGGATGTACAGTGCTGCTGCAGTCACTTGATGTGCTCTTCTTGTGCGCAAGACATGGGATGCTCGCAGGAATGAGTCTGCTGTCCCTGCTGTCGCAATCTCGGCTTGCACAAGTGCTTGCACCCAACCACTCCCTTTCA
>NC_136265.1:139814776-139982276 GCF_964187855.1 Myxine glutinosa | reverse complement strand
TCCCAGCTGTCGTCCTCGAAGTAGCTCGTCTCTCAGCTCACTCGTCACAGCTCTTAGCAGCACGCCTTCTCTCTCAACTCACAGCTCCAGCTCTGCAACGCTCTCTCTCCCCTCTCTGGAAGTAGTCTGCCGCGGCGCTTATATTACGCGCCTTCCAAATCAAACCGCGTGCGCTTAGATCCGCCTACCGGTGAACACGCCTCGGCCCTGATTGGTCGCGAGGGTTCACCGGCTCCTCCCTTCCTGACACGTTGCTGGGGCCACACCTCGCCCTGACAACTCCTCCCCCTTTTTCTCCGCTCTGACCACATGGTTAATGGCGTTTGGAGCGAGCGCTGCGGCAGCGAAGGCTCAATGCAGCGAATGCTGCTGGCAAAGGCGGGCAATACAATTTGGACGGAGGCTAAACCGCAAAATGAATGGGATTTGAAAAGGGGCCTAGGTTATTTGATTAATGCAACGCAGAGTCAAACTATTGGAAACAGAGCCTTACCTGAAACACATACTAATGAAATAACTGAAGAAGTTCCTATGGTGCCCTACGTATTGCAATATGGACTAACTAGGGTGCGACCTTTGACCTTTACCAAATGGGAATATTTACAGGGAGTTATTTACAAGGGATTATTATTTACAAGTGACGGTTCTGAAAACCGTAACAATATATTCAATGAGCAGATATCAAAGTGGGTGGAGCTCGTAACCTTGGCAACCTCATTCCATTCCACCAGCTAAGATTTCCAATATATGCTTGAGATAGTACATCGGAAATACTGCTTGAGATAGAGGATGAAATTACGGAAGGTCGACTGGGAAATGGATTTTGGTACTTTTTCAGCCTACTGCTTGACTGAAGATCACGAAAGTTCTATCCATGCCAACTGACCACCTCCAGGCAACGATCCCTCTCCCTGTGGCTTCTTCAGCCCTAACTCACCCCCTCTCTCTATACTCCCTATAACTTGCTTTCGGCAATTTCCATTTCAAATCTCTCACAGCATTTCATTCTGATTTCCTATTTGATGATCCGTAGATCAGTAGCTTCAGTTTCACTTTGGGATATCAGTTTCGATTCGTCATTGCAACTTGTAATGCAATGCAAATTTTACACAAAAAAGGTCAAAAACGATGCTTGGGGCTTGTTCCCCACACCCCAAATTTTTTAATTTGGGTCCAAAGTGTCTTAAAAAGTCGAAAAAGCATCAAAAGTGTCTTAAAAGGCTTAAAAAGGGTTGAGAGGGTGTAAGGGGTATAAAGCCTGTAAAGGTCTATTTGGTCTAAACTCTAAATTGTCTTAAGGGGTCTAAATTGGGTTGAAGGGGTCTAAATTGGGTTGAAGGGGTCTAAATGGGTCGAAGAGATCTAAATGGGTCAAAGGGGTCTAAATGGGTCAAAGGGGTCTAAATGGGTCAAATGGGTCTAAATGGGTCAAAGGGGTCTAAATGGGTATGAAGTGGTCTAATGGGTCCAAAGTTTAAAAGGGTGCAAATGTCAAAAATGTACAGTTCCATCTTTTGCAATTAATGGACAGTTTTGATTCCTCATTGCAACTTGTGATGTGAAGCGAATTGTGCATGAACAAGGTCAAAAACGATTTCTGGTGAGTTTTTTTCTTCATTCAAGTTGCTAAAAACGCGGACCAAACTATGAACTACGTCATCTTGTCAAGGACAACTCCCTACTTGCTGCGATAGTTGAGATTATGTGTGACAAATGCATCCATTCCCACAACTTTTCCAAATGCTGACCGGTGAAATTACTAGGGAGACCATTTGACCATTACTAGGGAGAAGACCGGTGAAAAAGAGGCATAAATCAGTAGATCCTCCGTCTCTTCATATATTGTATACAAATATATATAAACAGATAAAAGCTATAGATATAGATAGATAGATGGAAGATTTGTAATCTTAACCTGTAAAGACACGTTTCAATGGATGAAAACTGTGTTTTTACATTTAAAGGAACCATTTCCTATTTCAAATCAAACTGATGTACTACACAATTTGTATTGAAGCGAATTAGCTGAAATACTATTCGACAAAAGCAGCAAGTTGATTGACAATCACCAGACAGTCCAATTATGCAAGATAAAGTACTTTCCTCCTGTAAGCATCTGTTCTGGACAGAGAGGTTCTGCATTGAGGAGTGTAGAGGTTGTAGGCGTTCACATTGTAACAACATACACAAATCACACACTACATTATAATGCAGGCCCATATGTATAAAACAACCTTCGGTATAAATGAAGCCAATTCGGAAAGCTCTAATGCATGACAATTCGGTACCAAATGAGCGAGTCCATCGTTGTGAATATGCTTTTCACCTCATCTGTAAAACTATAAAACTGCGGCAGTTAAAAGCGCAAAGAACCCCAACAAGCTGGGTAAAATGACATGTACATCATCCCTTGAGAATAACGCGTTAGACTATTAGTCATGTTACCTTGGATTTCAGGCAGAAAGTCAGAGTAGAGGTAGTCAAGAAGAAGAGACAGAACTTTTGCTCTGATATGAAGCTGCAAAACGTCATCAGAAATACCCTACGTGACGGAACAAAAATAAAATAAAATAAAGCAACGTGAGATTGGAAGTCACACGACCATTGACATCCCCACAACTCAACCATCATAAAAAAACAACAAATAATCGATTTCACATTTCAAACTAGAGCGAGGTCGACTGAGTGCCATCGCAAACCCTCACACTTCACACCGAAAGCGAAGTTGAAAGATGGCAAAACGTCCCACCAGGAATGACCTAATATCAAATTTTGAGTTAACTATTTTACCGTTTTGACCACTATGATCCCAAGTCACGACATTCGTGGGGGGGAGGGGCGGGGTACGTTCCTGGAAAATGCCACAAATGTCGAATCCACGAATGTGGGGGCATTGTTTGAATTGGGGGGAATTATTTTGTTTTTTACTACATGGCCTCGGCTCGTGGAAGAGCTATGACAAATCAGGACACAACATAACAAAGGGAACAGCAGGAGAAAGGAGAAAGGAGAAATGCCAACAGTAGAGCGGAGGGACAAAATAGACAGGGATGGACAAACAAGAGATGCAGGTTATGAAGAAGGGTAAGGGAAAACGTAGAGGGTGGACAAGATGGATACATAAGCAACATTTTTGGGAAGGGTGGTATGGTTTAACAGGTGTAGAAAAGATAATGATTTTGGTTGGGGATGACTTGAGCTGGTGGTAAACAGCTGTCTTGACGACCTTGAGGGAAGAGTGAGAATGAAGAGAGTGTGGAAGGATGTTCCACCGGTGGGAAAAAAGAGGCATAAATGAGTGGAGGTGAGCAGTGGTTCTGGATTTAGGCAGTTTCACTTAGAGGGAGTTGCTGCTGGACCACGTGCGTTCTGCAGATACCTGAGGGGGATAAGCAAGGAGAGGGCAGAGGGTGCAAGTCTGAACAATGCACCACCTTGACAAGGTGCCACTAAGTTTTATAGGAGGGAGAAAAGTTTGAAACTCATTCTTGAGATTGGATAGAAGATGTTTTCTGGCTCTCCAGAGAGTAGGTACACTTGTTGTGAGATTTGTGGAATGATCTGAGGTCTTCTTCAGTTGGATTTACCTTTCAGTAGGAGAATGCAAGTTGTTTTAAAGCAACTGCCTCATCACAGGATTCTGAGTACCAAGAGCGGGAAGATGGGTAAGATAATTGAAGACAAGATGGGATGAATCTGAGCATAAGAGAGCAGGTTTCTATGGAAGAGTTGCCAGGCTGAATTAATATCAGCGGCAGTAGATATAGGAGAGCAGTGCTGGTGTTTAAAAAAATTAAATAAATATTTTTTTTTTAAACAGCAAATAAGTGAAGTGCGAATGTAGAAGCAGGTCACATGTTATGAACCATGAATATGTTGGGTCTGCGAATATTGGAACTGCAAATGTCGAGGTCTGACTATACAGTCGGACGCAGCTATTCGCTATATTCGCTATTCGCTATACAGTCGGACGCAGCTATTCGTTCCACTATTCGCAGGTTCCAGGTATTCATGGATGATAAAATGCGACATGTTTCTCTATTCGCGGCAGTGTTCCGCGAATTCTCGGTTTTTCAGGGGCGCAAATTTTTTTTTTGTTCACAAGCCGTTCGCTTGACACATTAAAAAATCCATCTTTCACCAGCCAAGCATAAAGCAGCTGGACATACGTATTTTTATTTTTGTATACACTATACAGGATCGAGGCTCGTGAAAGAGCTAACATTTATCACACAAAAAATCAGAACAGACACACAAAGTATATAATAAGGGGAGCGGTAGACAAGATGGGGAGAGATGGGGAAGCACACAAACACAACATTTGAGAGCAGGGACATCGGGAGAGAGCAGTATGCAAACATTTGAGACAACATTTGAGAACAACATTTGAGAGTGTCTAACAACATTTGAGAGCAGTATGCAAAAAAACATCTTCTACGAGCCACGAACTTGACCTGTTTCTGCAGCCGCTGTCGTGTATTTCACGTTTTCATTGGTTTCGCGGCCATTAATTTTAGCTGCACTATAATCGAGAGCTTTGCGGGATGTTCCACGAGCTGCGTAAACAGGTCAACCCCCACAAATTATAGAATGCAAACACTTCATTGAATCTATTGTTGAAATCAGCAGACAGGCTCAATACGGCATCATCCGATAACATCCCCCACAAACATTGGGCAGAGTATTAACCCCTCCCGCAGCTACCCACAATGCTCGCATTCCTAAATATAGACTGTGTCTTGGGTCTCAATCAATCTTCTCGTCCCGTTGCTTAGACCTGCGTTTTTGACTCTCGCTCTGCTCATTGTTCAATCAATGGCTCCCAAGCGCATGACCAGTGCCGGAGACGCGTTGATTACCAAGAGGCAGAAGAAGGTGATGAGCCTGAGCCAGAAGTGGAGCTGCTCAGCCAGTTTTCGAGAGGAGAGAGTGCAGGCCTCTGTGGGCAGGCACTACCGCGTCAACGAATACACCATTCACGACATACAGAACAAGGAGAAGGCGATTCGTGAGAGGGTTTCAGCGAGCGCTGCATTCATTACGAAGGTGGTCACCCATATTCGGAATGTCCACATGGAAAGGATGGAGAAGACTCTCAGCATATGAATCGAGGACAACATGCAGACGAGGGACTTCATGCTGAAACCCATGATGTTGAACCATTCCCTAAACCCGCTCGCCGAGGACGAGTTGGAGGCCAAAGGTTTCTGAGGAGGAGGAGGTGGGCAGTGATGAGGAAAAGGTGCAGAGGTCCAACCTCACAGTCCAGTTCCTGGGTGAGTTGCTGCAGGACATGCAGGCAATTGCGACAGGATGCAAGACGCTGACCCAGTCTTGGAGAGGTACCACAAGTTCAAGAGGGGCTTACATGATGTGCTGCTCCCGAATAAAGAGCTACATCAAAATGTTGGGCAATCTGCCAGGCAGCTCCCCATTACCTATTTCTTCAGCCCTGCTCCCTCCACCTCAAGACCATCAACATGCTCTCCTGCCATCCTCTCAGCATCCTCACCAGCATCCTCACCTTCTCCTACCTCTCCTGGCTCGCCCTTAGTGCACGATTTTGCTGCACCATCATTTAGGTCGCCCTCAAGGTTCGAGAAATTCATGGGATTTTAATTCATCACCATCATCACCATCATCATTTGAAAGTTGCGTGTGTTTGTGAAATAAAAATTTTAAACGGTACATGATGGTGTTGTGTTTTTTTTTTTACTTTCACAGTACGGTATGGTTCAGAACTTTTAATAAACTGTAAGCGCATTCCTTCAATAAATTGGAAATGGTACCTGGTGTTGTCGTTTTTTTTATGTGTAAGCATTTTTTGTGAAACTGTAATCATGTGCATTTTCGGATGAAAGCACTTTAGACTTAAAAAAAATTCCTCCATGAATCAGGAACCACTGGGAACCTATAACCTATTCCCCTTACCCCCATTGAAACAATGCAGCGACATACATTTGCGGGAATTTCATCGACCTTCACGGATTATCGTCGACATTCGCGGGTTTTGTCTTGCCATTTCCGGGACTTTCATCGATCTTCGTGGATCATCGTCGACATTCTTGGGATATGCCTCACCATTCGCAGATTTCCCCTCACCATTCGCGGTTTGTTCCTCTCTATTTGCGGATTTTCACGACTCGGGAACCTATCCCCCCCCCCCCCCCTTTTTCCATTGAAACAATGCCCTCTCCCCCCCATTCGCGGTTTCACAATTCGCGGGATTTTCCAGGAATGTATCCCCCATGAATAGGCGGGTCCTATGGTACTGTATTTACAAAAAGTATTGGGACAACAAAAATGCCAACAATACAGGGAGCTTCACAATGAGGCAAAAGTGACCATTGATTGATTTCCTACACAATAATTTTAAGAAATAAAATACCATCTCCAACACCATATTATCCATCCTACACGCCGATGTTCATACATGGATCGTCCATCGATCCTATGCTCAATTTCTCTGTGTCCTACCTGCCTCCATAAATGACTTGTCATGGCACGGAAGTACTCTGCAAGCAAAACACAGCTGAGGATTAACCTAAAAGGGTCAACACCTCATTTTGGATGTAGTTAAGACTGATTTAGCGAGAGGCAAGAAACCAAGGGACTCACCGAGTCTGGGAACCAATATGCAGCTATGGCAAGAGAAGAGAACCCCATCACATGAACGGATGACCAAGTCACTGAACTGGGCCCTGTGAAAATGATCATGCTGTTTAGTGAATAACAAAAGTTGAAGTCAAAACCAAACAAAACAAAATTGCACCAACCCTCTGATACGGTCGAACACGATCCTTTCAGATTCTTGTTTCACATATTCGTCTTCACCGTCATCTTCCCCAAAATTAATGAGGTTCAACCTAAAGAGATGAAGAAAACAGGGGTCAAGAAACACAAAGGTTATTAAAACTATGCTTATGGTACACAACATTCTACTCATTACTATTATTACTTACATCGATCATATTACTCATTACAACATTACTACCATCCCTCTCTGTACCCACCGTACCCAGTCGTACCCAGCTGCTCCTGGACTCTGTGTCCTTTCCTCCTGACAAGGTGGAAAAGTTTCTGTCAACCCTCGACTCTGATTCTGCAACTGGACCAGATGGCATCAGCCCACGGGTCCTAAAATCCTGTTCTTCCGCTCTTTCACTCTCTCTCTGTTCTCTTCACCCTCTCTTTTGCTCAAGGTCATCTGCCATCTGCTTGGAAATCTGCCAACATCACCGCTTTGCACAAAAAAGGTGCAAAAACAGATCCCAGCAACTACAGACCAATCAGCCTTCTCCCAATTATCAGCAAAGTCATGGAATCCATCATTGCTTCAGATATGAAATCTTTCCTCTTCTCCAATGGCTTGATCTCTGATCATCAATTTGGTTTCAGACCTGGTCACTCTACTCTGGACATGCTGCTTCTGCTTTCTCAACAATGGATGGAGGTCCTCAATGCCAAACAGGAAATTAGAGCTGTCTCCCTTGACATATCACGTGCCTTCGATACGGTCTGGCACCCCGCTCTGCTCACCAAACTCTCCTTTTTTGGTATCCATGGAAATCTCCACGCATGGCTGGCGGACTTCCTCTCTAGTCGTAGTCAACGTGTGGCCCTGAATGGATTTCTCTCATCTCCTCTTCCTGTTCAGGCTGGAGTTCCCCAAGGCAGTGTTCTGGGCCCTGTGCTTTTTCTGGTCTTCATCAATGATCTCTCTGACTCTTGAAAATCCTCTCTATCTATTTGCTGATGACTCTACTCTCTGTCGCTCCATTCTTCATCCCTCAGATCGGCAGTCTGCAGCCTCCTCACTCTCTGCAGACCTGGACAAAATCACAGACTGGGCACACAAGTGGAACATGTCTTTCAATCCTGACAAATCTCACACTCTTACGATGTCTCTCCGAAAAGACCGACTGGACAACCCTCCCATCCACTTTCTGAATAATCCTCTCCAAGAAGTTCTGTCACTCAAGCTTTTGGGTCTCACTATCTGCCATGATCTTTCCTGGGAAAACCACATTTCAAATCTGGCCTCCAAAGCCAGTCGCCGACTGGGCATCCTCCGTCGTGCGAAGTCCTTCCTTGGCACACCTGAGCTCCTCACCACATACAAGGCTTTCATCCGCAGCTCAATGGAATACTGCTCTCCCCTCTGGGCTGGTGCACCTGCCTCACACCTAGCTCGTCTTCACCCTGTTGAAACCAAAGCATTCAGAATCATTGGAATCTCCCGCGATGAAGCTAACTCCAAGGGCCTCTCACTCACTCACCGCAGGCAGGTTGGTGGTCTTTCCATCTTCTACCGACTCCTCTCTGGCCTTGCCCCCCCCCAGCTCTCTCTGGGCTCTGTCCAGCAAATATTCCTACAGGTCACACAAGATCTGCCTGCAACCCTCTTATGGTTAAACTGCCAAAATCAAGACTCTCTGCTCACCTTCACTCCTCTTTTCTCCCGCCTCTGGAACAAACTCCCTCACTCTCTTCAATCCCACTCCACCCTCCAGGTCTTTAAAACAGCTGTTCACCACCATCTCTTATCTTCCCCCATCCAAAACATTGATCTTTTCTATCCCCGCTAATTTCACCCCAATTCCACTTTTTTGAAATACCAACTTCTGTCCTGGAAGTCCTTGGTGTCCTTGTGTTTGATACTTCTGCCACCCCCCTCCCCCCAAGCCCTCTCCCTCCCACACATCTCCCTGCTCTTAAATGTTGTGTGCCCTCAAGTGTTTGTGTGCTTCCCCTTCTCTTGTCTTCCGCTCCCTCTTTTTATATATTTTGTTTGTCTGGTTGATTTGTTTGTGAAGTAAATGTCAGCTCTTTCATGAGCCTCGATTCAGTATACAAAAAAAAGAAAAGAAAAAAAAAGAATTTTTTTACATCACACAAACCTTTCACACAACCATTTGAGACAACAAATTTTTACACTCTTTGAAAAGAAATAGGATGACACAATCAAAATTTAAATGGGTAAAGATTGCTGAGAAGGATCAACATGTTTCAACCCCAACAATACGTCACAATGTATATTGTATACCAAGAATGAACGCACTGTGGTCACAACCTGCGACAAAATCCGGTAAAATCCGGGAGGTTCCCCCAGAATTAGAAAGATGTCAATTCCCCCGAATTAGAGGGATGTCAATTCCCACAAAATTACGGGTGGGTCAATTCCCCTAGAATTACAGAGACGTCAATTCCCCCAGAATTACGGGTGGGTCAATTCCCCAGAATTACAGAGATGCCAATTCCACCAGAACTATAGTCGGGTCAATTCCCCCCGTTCACGGCCGTGTTGATTGTGCCAGGATTAACATGTTTTAGTATGGCTTGTAATATCCCCTCCCACTGCAAGCAGCACAACTCCAAACATATTTACTTTGAGAGAACTTAGATCCTTCACTCCACCCTGAACTTCTGGGACTATTTAGTTATTTATTTACCACCGAAAGCATTCTCGTGCATATCCCAAGTACAACCACCAGTTTTCAACTCGTTCCATTCAACAGTTCAGGAGTGTATAGAAGTCAAACAAACCAAAAATACACTTCTCAAATTATAGTATGATTCTTACTTCAATAAATGTGTATATAAATATATGTAAAACAAAATTCATAGAACAAGCAGGGGAATATTGTATTATCGTGTCGCCCAGTGATTAAGACCACTGGGTGACGAATGGCCGATCGTTTTTACTCCCACGGCGAACTCCAGAAATGTTGGCGGTTATTTTTATGGCGCGCGCGAGACGGATGGCAGCGAAGGCGCTTACCTGAACAGAAGCACACAGGTTTATTCCCGAACCCACAACAAATAAACAACACAACAAATGAAAAATGCCACAATAATGATTCAATAAAAATAAATGCAAGATGAAATAAATGTTGAAGTAAACTAATTGCAATTCCTACTTTGAGGATCCTCCCCTCAGACATGAATACAAACACACAGGGGGATGATAAAGTAAAATAAATGTTCTTTAAAAAAAATATTGTGCAGCCACTTAGCTGGTCCCAACAAGTTATTTTGTAAAGGTGATGGCGATGGTCCGGTCCCAATGCCTCCCGCGCCCAAAATAGTGCTGGCGCGACGCGCACAGAGCCGGCGAGCGAGCTGTGAAAACGGCCCTCTTTTGCTCTCTCTCCACCCCCCCCCCCCCAACCTCCCCGAATGGCACAACCTTCAGAGAGCGATTCTTCTTTCAACAGTCCTTTTCCCGAGAACGTTTTTGCTCTGACGTCACTCTGGCCAATTGCCGAGCCCCATTGAATCACCCCATGGTCATGCTCCACCGATGACGAACTTCGGGGCTTGGCCTGCCAGCTTTGCGCGAGCATCATTAAGGCGTGGCTTACTTGCCGATCGGCAATGTCCGGCCGTTGTCGGCAGTTGCCGAGCCCCATTGAATCACCCCATGGTCATGCTCCACCGATGAGGCGTGGTTGTTTAAACGGAGGTTTTATGGCCAGCCTTGTTGTAGTTGTAAAAACGTAGGGAAAAGCCACAGGAGGCAATCACATACTGGGGGAAACTAACCTTAATCCCTATCTAGTTAACACAGCTTCAACCCCGTGTGAAGACACATAAACAATCTTTAGTTTCCCGCTTAAATACATCGAGATGTCTCCTACGCGTCCACGGTCCATGCTATACCTATACGATCCTATCTGTACGATGGGATTCCATCATCTACCCCACAAACGTAACAGTATTTACCTTTCTGCCAAAGATTCCAGTCCAAACAACTCGGCAGCTCTCTGAAGAAATCGCAGTTCGAAAGATGACAGGTCTCGTGGATCCAATTGGCCATTCAAGTTCAGCTCACCCGTGTAGATAAAAGTGACAAGTTGCCAAACAGTGTGTCGTGAAAAACCACACACCTTTAAAGCATTCTGGCTTCCAATATACTTCACAGAAATATTGTCATTTCCATTCTCACTTAGTCTTACTTCTTTTGGATCATCCTTAAGCCATTTCTCATAATGTTCCATCTCTCGGGTTTCTTCGGTTCCAAAACAAGATCGATCTGTGCCATCACCCTCGTCCTCATCCTTAATGTCAAGACTGGCATCAGCTTCATCCTCCCCATCACAGCCAGACAAAGCCTCATCCTCACAGTCAACGTTACCGCAGGGCCCAGCCTCACCCTCACTGCCAGGTCCAGCTACATCCTCACCATGATCTTCACCTCCAGGCTCGGCCTCACCTTCCACACCCTTGTCCTCACAAAGCAACTGCATAATAACTTCAGAACGGGAGGCGATGATGAAGCGATGAACACCAATCTTGCTGAAATTTCCTTTGAAAACGATGTCTGCTTCCACCAGAGGTGTTTTTGACAGCAATGGGGCAAGAGTTGAAGGAAGGCTTGGAGGTGGGGAAGGTGGAAGATCACTCAAACTGGAGCCAGAGGTGCGACGTTGGGGGAGCAAAGGGGTGGGAGAGGAAAGAGGGACAGTGAGTGATAGTGTTATGTGGCATTTTATCTAATTCATCCTTAGCTCAGAAGCTGACATTTTAAAGAATGTAAAGGGATGTAACTCCAGAAAGTATGTAAACAAGGCAAGGATGATCATGTGAAACCATCCATCTTTGAATAATGGTTGTCCCTAGAAAAGACAAAGTTATATCGAACACTCAAAAACACACTCGAAAACACTTCTGATGTTCTACTACTGATTTACAAATGTTGTAGTACAAACTTTAGAGATGTGCTCACCAGTGGCGTACTGAGGGTGTCTGGTGCCCGGGGGGGGGGGGGGGCAAAACATAATTTTGCTCCCCCCTGATTCCACTTCCCTCCCTCAAATCCCCAACCCCAGTCGCCATAGGGCATACACATTGGGAAACTACCATCTTTATATTAAATATCTATTCAGGCTGTTCATTAAATTCAATCTGTTATATACAATGACAGACGCCTATGCGATGCGCTGATGTAGCGAATCTGCCGCTGAGAAACTGACTCGAGAAGGTTCTTGATTCGATTTTACCTTGACACCGTGACTGGAGAACAAAGGTTCGTGATCACCTGTGTCCCGTGTGGAGCACTGGTACCTCACTATTATTTTATTTTCATATCTATATTATAATAGGCTACGGTGATTCTGTCTGTCTGTTGGACGTCTGTCCGGGGGTGTGGCTTACTCGGTTTGCAGAGTAGCTCCACCCACTCCTCCTTCTCGAATAGCTTTGAGGCCTGTTTAGTTAGGCCCGTGCTGTCTTTCTCTCTCACACAGGTTTATTTCAATTCTAATTCGATATATCATTTCATTTTTCACAGTCGCTAACATAGTTTTAGACTCGGTTGGAAAAAAACGGGAAGAAAATCAGATCCGATCCTTCGGATCTTGAGTATCTCTCACGCCTTTATCTCCAATCTAACTCACCATCTGATTTCATTTTTATTGATGGTTTTAGACTCGGTGTCAGCAACGCGGGAAAACGCAGATATATATTTTAAAATACACCATATCACCACCCAACACCGCCAACAAGTATCATACACCGCCCAACATGACACAGACGGCAACATGTCGACATTATCGCTTTTTCTTTAAACCGAGTGAACCGAGCCGAACCGAATAAACCGAGTGAATTCACCGAGCGAATTTCATCCAATTCCACCGAGTTTCATGAAATTACCGAGAGATATTTCCTCGTTTTTATTTTATTAGTTACCAGCAGAATTACCCAGCGTTGCCGGGCGGGGGAGGGGGGAAGGGCACGTACACTTTAAACATGTATATACATGTGGGATGTGGGATATATACATGTGGGACATGTGTACGTGTGTGTGTGTGTGTGTGTGTGTGTGTGTACGTGCATATATGTGTGTGTGTGTGTGTGTGTGTGTGTGTGTGTGTGTGTGTGTGTGTGTGTGTGTGCGCGTGCATATATGTGTGTGTATGTGTATGTAGGCTAACCCCCGCTCTAGCAGGGAAAATGGCCTTAAAATGCATGTTGTTGTTGTATGTGTATGTGTATATATATGTCTGTGTGTGCGTGTATGTGTATACTCGTGTGTGTGTGTGTGTGTGTGTGTGTGTGTGTGTGTGTGTGTGTGTGTGTGTGTGTGTGTGTGTGTGTAGATGTATATATGTGTATAATGTGCATATATGTGTATATGTGGATACATATGTGTAATGTGTATATGTGTCTGTACGTGTGTGTGTGTGTGTGTGTGTGTGTGTGCATGTGTGTCGATGTACGTGTGTGTGTGTGTATGTGTATACTCGTGTGTGTGTGTATGTGTATACTCGTGTGTGTGTGTGTGTGTGTGTGTGTGTGTGTGTGTGTGTGTGTGTGTGCATGTACGTGTATGTGTGTATGTGTATATGTGTGTGGGTGTATATGTGTGTGTGTGTGTGTGTGTGTGTATATGTAAACATGGGCCGGTGTGTGTGTAAAGTGTGAGGAGGTATTGGAGAGGAAAATGCAGAGATATATATTTTAAAATCGTGCCATGATGATAAACGAAAATTCACCACCTAAAAAAACAGTCGACATATATTTAAAATTCGTCACACACATCCATGCCCGTGGGATTCCCACGGGTGACCCCGCTAGTATATATATATATATAACAATGAAAAACGAGGGATTTCTCGAGGCATATTTCTGCCGATATTATTTGATGTCACATTATATCACACATACCATAACAACACTGAGGCAAATGTGTCTAGAAGCAACGCCCCCACCGGGCTGATTGACAGTTGTAGTCCGGCCCACCTGTAGGACCCCCTTCCTATTATTTTACAAAGGAATGTAGTTTTCTGTACTTTTCGTGGAATCTTTTCAGGCGATTAAAAGTACGATACCAAAGGATGTTGCACGAAGTGAAACTCTGTCGGATCGTACCAGAATCATTGCCATTGATAGAGGCAGCTCGGAAATATGCCATCTGAAGATTATTATTATTATTATTATGAACGACGAGATTAATTTTGCTCTTCATCTCTGGTATTGAGTTTTAATCCATGAACAGATTTAATTCGAGCACTGGTCAAAATATCCCTGCAGTGGATGCAAACATACAGCAATCTGGTACCTCAACAACCATCAATCATACATCAAATATAATCAAAAGTGGTTGACCCTTATTCTAACTTGGTTGCATGAATTTACCCATACACTAAAAAGTCAAGAGAAGTCAACTAATTTTCCCACAAAAAATATACATTTTTTGCCATGATGCAGACCCTAAGCAATCCCCCGCCCCTCATTCCAATCCAAAGGGCATGAACATAGAATTTAAAACAATTAAAAAGACCTAAAATCAACAAAAACACTTCCTTATGATCAATAGTTGTGTGTGATTATGGATATTTTATTAGCAACCAAATTCTTTAACATTCTGGTTACCCTTTCTGTTCATTATTTTACTGCCATCCCTTTACCAGGCTCGTGGGAGGATTTGTAGTAGGGCAAAGTTTACGCCACGGGGATCTGAGACAGCTGAGACGGCACGGTGAGCATGAGACAGAGAATGAAACGGAATCCTCATTTCTGGAATTCCCCTGCCTGGTTCGGATTTACTCCATTCCCAGGAAGAACCGCCTTTGAGGGTACCTTGTGGGGAAGATGCTGTGGCCGGGAATGGAACGGGCATCGGAGAGGAAAAGGGAAGAAAGAGTATGACAGAAAAGGTCATTTGGTATCACTGCAGTTAGAGATGTACAAGCCGATGAGCACCAGAGGGTAAAACAGTCCTTTACCAACACGACCAAGATAAACAAATGCTCTGCAGCTCTACCAGCACTCTCAAAGCATCTTGTCACTGAGAGCAAGGACACCGAGGTAAAATGGCTGCTCAAACTTTTCACATCAAAAGGCTTTTGCTTCTGACTATTGCCAACGTGTCCACCCACGTCAACAGGGCTCAACATCAACGGTTGTCCAACTGTCTGGGACAGGCAATTTTGTCTGTCGGACAAGTGAAAACTACAATAGTCCAGTCTGAAGGACAGGTCAATTTTACCACCCGGGAGTTTCATAAACTTGAGAGATCATAAACTTGACGGATTTTAACTTTGAAAGTAGATGCTGATTCTTGTGAAAAGCCACGGTGGCTAGCAGCGACTAAGAGCATCTTTTTAGAACCGACCCAAGTGCACTCGTTAAAACTTCAAAAACTAGATGGTATTCATGGAATACTTACCCTGCGCAGTCAACTTGGTGTGAGCCAACCCTTCTGTTTTTGAAGGGTTTTTTCTTTGATCCAATATGGCTGCCAGACCACGTGAGCGTTTACATCATAAATTTTATTCTCGAATATAATTGTTGCATACATCATGCTCAATACATTTCAAACTGATCAGACTCTCCCTCTATTGTATGTTTTAAGTGTCTGCACGTTTTCGTGTTTAATGTGTTAGCTCTTACACAAGCCTTGACTCTGTATACAAAAAAAAAAAAAAGACAAACCATTGTCCCTGTCGAATTATGATGTCATTTGCGGCACCAATAACGTCATCGTTAACAACACCTATTCCCATTGCCGAGTTCTTTACAATAAGCCACGTTTCAATTTTTTCCATGCAGTGGTTTTGGAGATATAGAGGTATATCGTTTTTAGTTTTTTCGAAGATGGCGCCTGTACCACGTGACCTATGACGTCATAATTATCATTAAAATATTATACAGGAGGAAGCACTCCGACGGTGAAAATTTTGTGTCCATCAGACCAAAAGTTGCAGAGAAACATTTTTCGTATTGATCGGATGAAGCCTTATACTTGTCGAGGTCGAGATATGATGTCATAACAAAGGCACCGACGACATCATCACGAACATATTGTTACGGGACCGCGGCGAGGATGTTGTTTGCCGAGCGGATGGCCGCCGCGCCCGAACAGTTACCCCGACTAACCTGATTCCTGAACGTTGGCCGAATCGCGCCACAGATATTCAATGGGGAAAAGACTAAAGCGAAGGATGTGAAGTAGAAGAACAACAACAAACAACAACCACCGTTTAGAGGCCAGTTTTCCCCGCAAAGCGGGGGTTGGCCTTTTTCGGGGACCGTGGTAGTTGTTGTTTTTTGGTCCCCTTTTTGAAGCAATGTTTTACGGCCGGATGCCCTTCCTGACGCCAACCCTTTTTGCCGCCTTCAACGACAAACAGGGAATTACCAGTGAACTGGTACTCAATTAGCCGACCTCGGAAGGATGACAGGCTGAGTCAACCCCCCTGGCATTAATTCGGCGATCGACCGAGATTCGAACCCAGGATCCTAGGATCCTAAGTCGGCACCCTAGCCGCTAGCCCAACACCAGGGATGAAGAAGAAGAACACCAAAGCAAAAAGGTTGGAAATGCTACTAAATTTATTCCTACTATTTACACAATCAAAGAAACCAAGGAGAAGGAAGGATAATAAAATAAAAACAGAAGAAGAAGAAGTGGACACAGTGAAACTTAGCTTATCTATGGCAGTCTTACTTAGAACCCTGGACAGAACAAACGAAAGACGGACTCACACGAATTGGGAATTTGCAGGCAGGAAGGATCGGAAGGAGGAATGGCTTGGCGGGGGAGGAAGGTTCAGCGGGGATCGGTCGGGCCGGAAGCGGATAGCCGCCGTCAATACCTGAGCTGGGATCGCCAAAACAGCTGCGGTTCCAATCTGCACGGCGAAGCCCCTCCGGTGCACCGTGCGCTCTTCAAAGCTGCTCCTTAGAACTCTCTTGCACTTGGCACTGCACACTCAGCACTTGCCCTACTTGGCACTTCGCACTTCGCCGCTCTGACTCGCTTGCACTTGATCGTCGCACGTATCTCTGCATGTATCTCTTTGGACGTATATCTTAGGACGTATCTCTCTCAGGACATTCCTCTCTTGCTTCGCCCTCGTGCGCACTTCTGTTTGAAGCTCGTCTCTTTGCAGAACTCAGAACTCATCTCAGGTGGGGGCGTCTCCCATGGGTTATATATAGCCCCACCCTTGAACCTTTTCGAACCTCCCCGATCGCTCTTCCTCCGCCCTCTCAAACCAAACCCCTCGTGCTTGGTTGGTTGTTCGGGGCTGGCTCACTCCTCCCCTCTATGACGAGGTGGAGACACGCCCTTCTTCTCCGAGCCTACCTCGTGGCGAATGGAGTCGCGGAGGGAACAGTTGGCAATTGCGGCTTTGGGAATGGGAATGAAAGGGGATCTACTCTTATTTCACTTGGTGAAATGGAGTATTTAAATTAATGGAAGACACAGCCTTACACTAATACACATAATAAGGATATAACTACTGAACAGGGATATATGGTGTCCTTCGTGTATGTTTTATGGAATTAACTACGGGAACGCCCTTTGACCTTTATACAACAACAAATGCAGGAAGGAGGGTGACATTTTACAACAATTCATTACACAACAATAAAAAAACAACATTCTCATATCCACAACAATATCTTATTCCCCATGTGGAGTACTTGACAATGAGCCATGTTTCAATTTTTTCCATGAAACTGTTTCGGAGATGTAGAGGTGCAACGTTTATCGATTTTGCCAAGATGGCGCATGTACCACGTGACCTATGACATCATAATTATCATTAAAAAATTATATAGGAGGAGGCGCTCCAATGATACAACTTTTGTGTCCATCGGACTAACAGTCCCAGAGGAATTTTTTTTTTCATACTGATCACATGAAGCGTTGTACTTGTCGAATGACGTCATAATGAAGGCACCGATGACGTCATCATCAACATATATTATTCCCCATGGGGAGTACTTGACAATGAGCCTTGTTTCAACTTTTTCCATTGAGCGGTTTGGGAGATATAGAGGTGCTCCGTTTTTCCAAGATGACGTTCATACCACGTGACCTATAACGTCATAATTATGAATAAAAAAAATTATACAGGCAGAGGCACTACTATGGTAAAATTTCTTGTCAATCGGACCAATGGTTGCCAAGAAAATGACATTAAAAAAAAAATGCAGACACGGCACACGTATGCAACCGAATGCCTAACCCTGAATTTCGCTTTGCTATCGCAGGGTAAAAAAAAAAAACATTATGGTAGCGCCCCACTTTCTCACAGCATGAATAGTTGGACAGTTGGAATGGTCGATAGGATACATAAAATCTGAAAGCTACCTGTCCCATGAAAATGCTGGGAAAAAAAGTTAACATTGAGTCAAAGTCCACTATGTGCCCACACTCAACCATCATCCTGACACTGCAAGAGAACAGTTGAAGCATGTAGGCCTTGGAGTACACTGGGAAGTGACCAAAAGGGGGTAACCAGGGGAGTGGGAGGTGGGGGCAGTTTGAGGGCGAGGAAAATTATGACGTGCTGCACAAATCACTTATTTTGTAGCAAGAAAAAATAAAATAAAATAAAAAGACTGAAGACGAGGCCACCAAAAGAAAAATAATATCTATTCGTGGCCTCGTCTTCAGTCTTTTTTTTTTTTTTTAATGCAAGTAATAAAAAATGTGAATCCTGTCTGGAGGAAAACATACCCGGTCAAATCAGTGGAAATGCTGAACGTGCTCAAATAAAATTGAATTAAGCCTTTAAAAGAGTAAGAAACATCTACAAGGGAGTAGACAAGAAAAGAAAGGTCAGTTGCAAAGAAAGTCTTCAATTGGCTCAACCCAATTTCGGTCCCCTTGTGTTTTATACTTCTCCCACCCCCCCCCCCCCCTTCCCACGCCTCCTGCCCCCAAGCCCTCTCCCTCCCACACTTCTCCCTGCTCTCAAATGTTGTGGTTGTGTGCTTCCCCTTTTCTCCCCATCTTGTCTTCCGCTCCCTCTTTTTGTATATTTTGTTTGTCTGGTTGATTTGTTTGTGAAATAAATGTTAGCTCTTTCACGAGCCTCGATTCAGTATACAAAAAAAAAAAAAAACCCTGCCCTCCGCACCCTGAAAAATAAGTTCATCAGAAGATAAATACATTTTAAAATGCTTACAAAATATTGTTGCAGTTATGGCTTCTATGGATTAAAGAATGAATCTTTAGTACATTGGCAGTTATTTCTTAAGTATCTGTTTAGTTAAGCGTATTGGATTACATGTGAATAGATATGCATTGCATATGTATTTGATGGATGGTATCCCTTTCCATGATGTGTTTCTAATCCCTTACAGACCATCGTGTTACATGTTTCTTTCCTGCATCGGTCTTATCTTATTTTTATTTCTCCTGGGAAAACCAGCTCAAACTGGCTGTAACATTACATCAGAACACCAGGTGTTATAGAAAAGAGGATCAAAATCCTTACACACCCATAAAACTAAAAGCCAATCAAGTGTGAGCACAACATTTACCTACCTTACATTAATGTCACCAATCGGAGGGAAATCATCGACGGGACCTAGTGCGTAAGGGCTAATAGGGAGAACGCAACAACTATTTGTCCCTCGAGCCGAGAGACTATGTGGGCCAGCTCGATATGAAAATATTCAGATCAAGAGCAACAATATACAGAGCCACACGCTGTCGGGAGGTTGGGGGAGGGGGGGGGGGCAAAAGATGAAAGCTCCATAATCTCGTACTCTCGTCTTCTCCTGGTGGCTCGTCTTTTGGTGGGGTCTCCCTGTGGTGGTGCTTGTCCTCTCCTGGTGGGTGACCTTTGGCATCTTTTTTGTGACTCATGGAAGCCCTTGGTGGCGGTGCGCTGGTGTGTGGTTCGTGAGTCCAGGGACACTCTGCTGCACGATTATTGTGCTGAGTCATGCTGTGTGGGACGAACCGGCGTGGACGAGGGAGGCCAGTAGTGGAGCAGCTGTTACATCTCAGTGCCCTGGGGGGTTTGTTGGTGTGGACCTCACGGCCGCTGATGTTTGGTACCATCCCAGAGCATCAGTAAGCAAATAGAGAACAGAGCACACGGGTACCATTCACTGAGGTAGTGGGAGACATTCCATGCCCTCCAGGAACCACGGGCTTGCAGCTCATGCAACCTTCCAGAGGGATGCGCTTGGCTCCCCAGACCACATCGCACCAGGTTAGGGGGGGCCGTCTTATCTCACACCCAACTGTAGCTCTACCTCTATCTTTGTCAGAGAATGTGGGCCTGAATTAGATCACCAAGTTGACTGTATATACCAATCATTGCATGAGTCACGATTGCCATGTAGAGGTAATGGGGAATTGTTGTTGCTACTTGTCTTGTACATATGTGCCTTTCTTGCAATACAACAACAACAACATGCATTTTAAGGCCATTTTCCCTGCTAGAGCGGGGGTTAGCCTTGTGGTCCCCATGACAATCTTCTCCATTTTTCCCTATTTTCTGCATCTCTCCTTGTTAACCCCCTTGCCCGCATTTCTTCTTCCACCATCTTTAGCCAAGTCTTTCTCGGTCTTCCCCGTCCTCTACTTCCTTCTACATTCATTTCCATCACTCTTCTCAACCAGTCACTTTCATCCTTCCTCAACACATGACCAAACCATCTCAACCTGTTCCTCTTCACAGTGTCAATCACAGGCAATATTCCCATCATCTTTTGCAATTCATCATTTGTCTTCCTCTCTCTCAACGATACCCCGCACATCCACCGAACCATTCGCATTTCCACCCTTTCCAGCCTTCGTTGCTGCTCTACATTCATGACCCATGTCTTGCTCCCATAAATCATAACACTTCTCACACATGCAGCATACACCTTTCCCTTCAGCTTCAATGACACTCCCCTCCTCATCAGCACGCCACTCAGTTCCCGAAACTTCTTCCATGCACATCTCACTCCAGCAACCGTTGCCGAGTCTGATCCACCTTCTCCATTCAGCATGTCTCCGAGGTAGCAAAATGTTTTCACACCTTCCAGCTTCATGCCGTCTCCAAGATCCAACTCAACATTTCCTCCATCTGCAGTTCCCTCTGTGCACACCTTACATTTGAATGTAGCTGCCACACTGGTTAATGACCCTCTCAGACCGCTACATTTTTGATGAACCCACTCAGCACACATTGTACATTGAATGGAGTTCATTCCGACACCCTTCCTGCACACAGCACATGGCCACTTCCCAGTTCTTTCCACCTCACCACATGCTTTACCACTTGCCATCACCTTAGTCTTTCCTATATTGACCTTCAGACCTTTTGTCTCCATACATTCCTTCCACTTGTTCATCTTTTCTTTCAGTCCATCCATACTTTCCGCAATCAACACAAGATCATCTGCATACAACAACTCCCACGGTAAACCCTCCTTTACGTTCTGAGCCAGCACCTCCATCACAACTACAAATAGTAGTGGACTTAGTACCGACCCCTGATGCACTCCCACCTTCACCTCAAACTCACCACTGTTCCCGTCCTTCGTCCTTACAGCTGTGTGCGCTCTTTTGTACATTGCCATCACAACTCTGATCAACCATTCCTCCACTCCGAACTTCCTCAATGCCCATGTCAATACTTCGCGTGGAACCCTATCGAATGCTTTCTCCAGATGTGCCTTTCTTGCAATATATTTGTTCAACTGATTTGGTCTTCTGACTCATCCTGCTTACATCAGAATGGTGCCACATGATGGCTAAGGGGGGAATCTACTTGAGATAGCGATTGGCGCATCGATAAGACTGCAGTTACATGACTTGGTGAGCTCAGCCAAAGGTAAGATCTATGACATGATTGCATTTTAGCACGGTACTCGCTTGTACCAAGGTCCTCAATCGGTACGGTAACATGGCTCTGGGCACGGGATCAAGGAGGTTCCTGACATGTAGGACTACCTTAGTCGCAAAGCGACTCGCTGAGTTCAGACCGGAGTTATCCTGACTGACCGGTGACCATAATTTTAATTTGTAAAATTACAAGAGTTCACTTCCAACGAATGTGGTACAGAGTTCCTGTCTGGTAACCATTTTAATATCAAAGTCAAAAAACGAGTTCAGTTCCCGCGTACAGCAATTAACCAGGCTCGGTTATTTAAATTGTACCATGAAAATAACAACAATAAAAACTAGAGCGAAGTCAATGACGCACCATTGCAAATCCACACGCCTACCACCGAAAGCAATGCTGAAAGATGGCAAAAAGTTCCACCAGGAATGACTCGATATCAAATTTTGATTTTAAAAAATCTTCTGTTTTGACCTTTGTGACCCTCGGTCCCAACCCCTGGGGCACAAACCAGGGCTCAAATCAAAAACAATCATTAAATATTTCATGCATCCCACAATGCTCATTGCATGTACAAAATTTCATTAAAGAATGTTAAAAATGTGCCCTAATTGCATTTTTGGTATTTGACCTTTTGACCTGGCACCAGGGCTGCAGGGAGTGGGCCAAAAATGAATGTCTTCTCACCTTCCTACCATGTGGTAATCACAACTACCAAGTTAGGTGAATTCCTGCGGAATAGTTTTGGAGGAGATAGCATGGCATGACAGACGGATAGACAGACGGACGCTGATTAAAATACTGTCACAGCACCATCCCCACAACCCCTTCCATTAAAAAAAAATTGTAGGGATAACGACTATGGTAACGAATCCCTCTATATCTCCAAATTATCAGTGTACACTTATCCTCCCAACCAGTCTGCTTGTTGATGTCTTACCTGGTAATATATTCAAGCAGGTTTTAATATCAATAAAACTCTACCTGAATGCACGGTACGTTGTGCCCACTTTCCAATGACTGCCTCTTTTTCCTCAGTCACCAGGACGAGAGAGCTCGGATTGACACAAGCAGCAGCAACATTGACATCACCTCTTCGACTGAAACACAGCCGTGACCAGCCACCAAACACCCGGCCATTAGATCCTCGACTTCCAGATTCCGCACTGATTACATTTTCTTGCCACACAAACATCTGAGCGAGACAACAAAGGTGGATATAAAAATAGAACCTTCTTAAAAATGGGTGTGCACAAAAACTAGGGACAGTGTGTTTGTGCATGTATATGCCCGTGTGGATATGCAGGTGTAGTGTGTGTGCATTCCCCTCTGGTTTCTGCCTACTCTGTCAATGAATACAATAAAATGGCAAACCAAAATGCAGAGTTGAGTCACCCACATAGGTGTGATTGGCCTTTGGCCAATTGGATCGGTGTGGGCCAACCTCCTCCAGGCTGATTGACGGGCATTGTCCCACCCACCCCTATTGGCCCTTCACTGCTCTACGCGTCGATATGCAGTCATGCCGACTTTGTGGAATCCTTTTAAGTTTTGAAAACTTTGAGTAGTTATGGGCCTTCCTAGTGTAACATGCAGTCGATTCGTATTTAAATCAAGTGTTGAGCTGATACCAATTTTGAGTTAGGTTGGTGGAACAGAAGAAAAAGAAGAATAATGAGCATTACAAACAGGCTGTTATTTTTTGCAGCTCAGCAATGCTGTCCATGATCTTAATGAGTGCTATTGGATGTGAAATCCTCTGCAGACTGGTAGGTACTTTGTATGTTTATAAGTTTGCATCTTTGTAGTTTTCTTTTGTATTTGTATTGTATTAAACATATGGAGTGGCCATGCCATTCCTACTGAGGAAGTCCCACCAACATGAGCATATATGTATCAAAAAATGCATAATTCCTCACCTTTCCAGAAGCATCAACAATGGTTATAATGACATGTGAGCCATCTCTCTCCTGCGAGCTTGTCACCGTGGGATCAAGCCAGCCGCCACACACTGCCACATTCTTAACAGCTGTGACACCACTATGCCAGGTAAGCATTGAAGGGAAAGTTGGAGCAAGGAAAAAGATCAGAGGGAGAAAAAACTAGAATGCCACTTGGTAGAGAGCATAATATAACTCCGTCAGACTGAACAGTTTACGTTTTGTATCCCACTGATCTGGATTCGGATCTTAACCAAAATCTAATCAGCTTGTTCTTGTCACCTACCCAACTCAACCACCAAGTTTTGTATGAATCTGTTCACAACTTTTTGAGATATCCTGCTTACAGACAGACAGACAGTCAAACAAACAGACAAAGGTGAAAACATAACCTCCATCCACCTTCAGTGGTGGAAGTAACAAACAGACAAACAGACAGGGGTGAAAACATAACCACCATCCACCATCGGTGGCGGAGGTAACGAGGTTTTTAAGTAGAGAGCGACTCGGGAAAGGGAATGCGAGGCAAAGTGGAAGGAAAAGAGCACAAAAAATCCTAACAGTACACAATAAACCAAAATTCAGATGTATGTGACAATGACAAAAACACCTAACTGCACGACATGAAGCATTAAAGTATAAAAGAAAAAAAAACTGAGTAAAGTTTCAGCAACATAGAGGCCTTCATCAGGGACACAGCATGTGCCGTCGACCAGCATTAATGTTTCCCGGAATGATACGAAGATGCCTCAAACTATCTGCATAAAAGCTTCAAGGTAACAATACAGAAATGCTCATGGGGAATTCCGCTTTAAAAATCATCAACCAGTTTGATTCGCGATATGATATGTGCGCATACGTGCAGCTTTAAGAATCACGAGCTAAATATTGCTTTCTCGGTCACCCCTCAAACCTTGCAAAGATCTCGACACCGAAGTCAAGACTCACCCAGGAAGACGGATCTTCCGACACTGGTACGATGAAAGCAACCAGAGTTCTCCATGCGACACGTAGCAGACCGCAGCACCATCACAAGATTCAGTGTACACTATCTCAGGCTTGTGTGTTGCGCAAGTCACACGCGGCTCTATCAGAAAGCGGTTTCTCCTTTCGGGTACTTCAACAGGCACGCCCGGCTCTACCAAAAAGCGACTGTTCCTTTCTGGTATGTTGCCTCCACCAGGAGGAAGCTGCAATGCGGAGACCTTGCGTGGAGACCCAATGAGCTGATCCGAGACCATATTGGCCTTGGAGTGACCTGGAGAAGATATACTGTATAAAAAACAGAAGTTGCAGTGAGATTGTAGAGGTAGCAAAAAAACAATAAATCTTGGGATCCCATGACCGAATACCGAGAAGAGCAAACCCAGACACCCTTGTGTACAATTCCAAAATGCTGAGGGCAGTCACAACTCACCAAGCTGCCCAGCATTCAACCCAAAGGTGTAAACACCTTCTTTTGTCCACAACAGCGTATGATATCTCCCAGCTGCCACTCCATTCACCTTTGTCTTCACCTGAGCACAATTAACCTAAAAGGATGCATTTGAAGAGCAAAACAAAATGAAAATCGTCAGAAAAAAAGAGCAAATGGAAAGAAACATCAAACATTAATGGGAGGGTGGAGGGGTGGGTGGAAGGGGGACGAAGTATTTGTATTTTATTACCTATTCCTATGAATATTATGTTACAAAAGTGCAGCTTTCAAAGGTCCAAACAAAACAAACTTGGCAACTCGTCACAATGTTTCACCCCAATCCAAATTCCAAATGTCTCATGAAGTGGATGGCCATACTTCATCAACTTGTGCATCGGCCTCAATTTATTATCAAAACTCAATCAAACCCTGTCAATGCACAATTGTCATATTTACAAAAAAAAGACTTGTTACAAAAAAACAACAACTTGTTACAAAAAAAGAGTTATTGTTACAAAAAAATGAAACGGGCACTCAAAGGAGCACAAACGCGTGAACAGTTCACGTTTGGTATCCCACTGATAGGCCAGATCTGGATCCGGACATGAACCAAAATCTAATTGGCTTGTTCTTGTCACCTACCGAACTCATCCACCTGGTTTTGTCACAACGCATCCACAACCTTTTGAGATATTGCGCTATACAGGTATCCCCCACTTAACAAAGGTTCACGACAATAAAAAAAACAAAAAAAAAAACACCTTTAGAGGCCATTTTTCCCCGCAAGCGGGGGTTGGCCTTTTTCGGGCACCGTGGTTGTTGTTGTTTTTCGGTCCCCTTTTTTGAAGCAAATGTTTTACGGCCGGATGCCCTTCCTGCCGCCAACCCTGTTTGTCGCCTTTTACGACAAACAGGGAATTACCAGTGAACTGGTACTCAATTAGCCGACCTCGGAAGGATGACAGGCTGAGTCAACCCCCCTGGCGTTAATTCAGTGATCGACCGGGATTCGAACCCAGGATCCTAGGATCCTAAGCTGGCACCCTAGCCGCTAAGCCAACGCCAGGCTCTCTTAATTCAACGCCAATTCCTACATCACGACAATGAATGATTTAATTTATCACTATTAATCGCTTAACGAAGGTCTTCATTCGCAACAAAGAAGGAGCTATCACAGTGTCTGTGGCTGGTGATTGTGCAATGACACTTCCGTTTTCAGAATGAAGGAGTTCTAAATAACCATCTCCTCCACCACCGCCCATTACAGCCTTCTCAAATGGAAACTTGGACTCACTCAATTAACTTTAATAGTGCGTTACTGACTTTATTATTAGGTAAATAATAACAATACAACGTCACTTGCAACTAAAACCATCATTATACCAATAATATGGCTTTGCTTTCAGACCGAAAAATTATGGTTAGGAAACGAAGTGTAATTTTGCCATAAATAATGGAAAACGAGCTCCCGCATAATGAAGGGGTATGAAGGTAGTAACTAACCTCTTTGTTAAGCAGGGGATACCTGGATATCATTTTTGGCCCCTTCTCTCAATAGTAAAGAATCACTTTAAAAATTCCCATATCCAGATCCTGATTCATAGCTTCACAAAAATCCAATCAATTTGTCCTCGTCACACACCCAACCTGTCCGCCAAGTGTTATCTGAATCCATCCATAACTTTTTGAGATATCCTGCTCATCGACAGAGAGACAGGGGTGAAAACATTTAACCTCTGTCCACCTTCAATGGTGGAGGTACCGTATTTTCACGTAAATAACCTGCCCCATGGTACGCCGCACATGGAGGAAAAAGTGCCCTAGGAAAACTTCAGGATCATAAACCTGCACATGGGTATAACATGCAGGCCAGCTTTCCTCTTCACATGACCAGGAGATATATTTCCAACAGCCACCACGGCTTTGTTGTCATGGGGCCAACAAAGGGCTCTTTTCAAATACAACTGTGATAAATAACCGATTGACATTAAAATGACTATCTTGAGAAAGGATTGTTGCAATACTTAAAGTTTACTGTACAATGATGATGCTTACTGTACTGTATACGATGCACGTGTGTGTGTGTGTGTGTGTGTAGGTAAAATGCATGAAAGAACTGTAATTAAAGATATTACAATTAAGCTTGCAAAAAAAAAAAACTGCCTCGTTTTACATCTCCTTGATAATTTAACTTGGGCCCTTGTGGTTATGTTGCACGCCGTATGGTGAAACACCGTATAAGCCGCACGTGCCCGAGTATGCCCCTCAGTTGGTACTTATGGAACTAATTTAACATATAGCCCGAGGATTATTTGTGTGAAAATACGGAAATTAAATTTAAAAAACAACAGCCTTTCGGGGATGTCGCTGATATGGGACCGTTGTGAAATTATGTTTTGTATTGTTTGGTCGTTAGCAAAAACAATGACCATACGGTACAAACAGATGCAAGAAAATGTGAATTGTAACGGATAAAAAAAAGCCAAACCCGTCGAGGCCACATGGACAGTTCAATCTCACGCGGAGCCCCCAGCTGCCTGTACGTATTGAGACCAAAAGCCAAAACACATCCATTATTGGAAAGGAGAACGGAGTGATCTCTTCCAGCCGCAATGCTGATAAACACGTGAGAGCTCTTCACACACCTTGGAATCTGTCGCACACAAAGCATACACAATGAGGCTAATAAGCCGTCTTTTAAATGCAAAGAAAATCCTAAAATTACCGGCTGCCCCTATCGTGACTTTCATTTACAGGAAACTAAACACTCAAACGCAGTTTAAGGAAGCAGTAAAGTCCCTCGACCCAAGTCAGCACGCGCCGTAGAAAAGACCATCATCTCGTCCAGATTCGGGAAAACCCCACATCGTTACCCTGCGTTTACAAAGAAGGCATTCTGATACAATGGTCTTCTCTAAGCAACAGGCACAGTGCATTCAGAAAGTATTCAGACCCCTTCACTTTTTCACATTTTGTTATGTTGCAGCCATGTGCTGAAATCGTTCAAATTCATTTTTTCCCTCATCAATCTACACTCAGTACCCCATAATGACAAAGAGAAAACAGGATTTTAGAAAGTTTTGCAAATTTATTAAAAAGAAAAAACTGAAATATCACATTGACATAAGTATTCATACCCTTTGCTATGACACTTGAAATTTAGCTCAGGTGCCTCCCATCTCTCTTGATCATCTTTGAGATGTTTCCACACCTTGATTGGAGTCCACCTGTGGTAAATTCAATTGATTGGACATGATTTGGAAAGGCACACACCTGTCTATATAAGGTCTCACAGCTGACAATGCATATCAGAGCAAAAACCAAGCCATGAGGTCGAAGGAACTGCCTCCAGAGCTCAGAGACAGGATTGTGTCGAGGCACAGATCTGGGGAAGCCTACAAAAAAATTCTGCTGCATTGAAAGTTCCCAAGAGCACAGTGGCCTCCATAATTCTTAAATGGAAGAAGTTTGGAACAACCAGGACTCTTCCTAGAGCTGGCCGCCCGGCCAAACTGAGCAATCGGGGGAGAAGGGCCTTGGTAAGAGAGGTGACCAAGAACCCGATGGTCACTCTGGCTGAGCTCCAGAGATCCTGTGTGGAGATGGGAAAAACTTCCAGAAGGACAACCATCACTGCAACACTCCACCGATCTGGGCTTTATGGCAGAGTGGCCAGACAGAAGCCTCTCCTCAGTGAAATAGACATGAAACCCGCTTGGAGTTTGCAAAAAAGCACCGAAAGGACTCTCAGACTGTGAGAAACAAGATTCTGTGGTCTGATGAAACCAAGATTGAACTGTTTGGCCTCAATTCTAAGCGTCATGTCTGGAGGAAACCAGGCACCGCTCATAACCTGCCCAATACCATCCCAACGGTGAAGCATGGTGGTGGCAGCATCATGCTGTGGGGGTGTTTTTCAGCAGCAGTGACTGGGGGACTGGTCAGGGTTGAGAGAACAATGAACGAAGCAAAGTACAGAGATAGCCTTAATGAAAACCTGAAACAGAGCGCTCAGGACCTCAGACTGGGCCGAAGGTTCACCTTCCAACAGGACAATGACCCTAAGCACACAGCCAAGACAACGCAGGAGTGGCTTCGGGCAACTCTGTGAACCGTCCTTGCGTGGCCCAGCCAGAGCCCTGACTTGAACCCAATCGAACATCTCTGGAAAGGCCTGAAAATGGCTGTCCACCATCGGTCCCCATCCAACCTGACAAGAGCTTGAGAGGATCTGCAGAGAAGAATGGCAGAGAATCCCCAAATCCAGGTGTGCAAAGCTTGTCGTGTCATACCCAAGAAGACTCGAGGCTGTAATTGCTGCCAAAGGTGCTTCAACTAAGTACTGAGTTAAGGGTCTGAATACTTATGTCAATGGGATATTTGAGTTTTTTTATTTTTAATAAATTTGCAAAACTTTCTAAAATCCTGTTTTCTCTTTGTCATTATGGGGTATTGAGTTTAGATTGATGAGGGAAAAAATGAATTTAAACGATTTCAGCATAAGGCTGCAACATAACAAAATGTGAAAAAAGTGAAGGGGACTGAATACTTTCTGAATGCACTGGACACAAAGGTCATTTGAGGGGTTTTTCATACGTCTTCAATGGTCATAATACATCTCCATTTACCAGGCCAGTCAGCTTTTCCTGTCTGTTGACACATTCCTCATCTAATCAGCCCATTTAGTTCCCACGTCCTGTCTGAATGTCCGTCCCTACTTATTCTACCGATGAGTTCATTCCTTTGTCCTCCCTTCTTTCGTCGTTCATTCTTTCGGCAACTACCAGCGCCTTCTTGTGACGTCAACGCGAACACTCTCGTTCAACTCTTCCACTGGCCTCAGTGTGAAAAAAAAAAACAGAATATGGTGGAGGTGAAAGCAAAACACTTCAATACTACACGCATCTGTCCTGAAGTTCATGCACTTTTATAATTTGTATGGTAATTAAAGATGGATGGTGTGGTAATCGTCACCGCCCAGAGCATGCCAAGATGCATACATGGCTTCAATGATCCAGTCCACAGTTTTCCCACAAAATCCTCGCAAAGGTTTGAAGGTAATGGACATCTTACAGATCGAGAAACCAAAAGCAGCAACTCCTAATTCTATTATAAACTAGTCCATTCTTTCATCTGATCTTGCATCCAATAAATCTCTGCCATAAAGGATGCGTTCATGCTGTATATTATTTTGGCTAACCACAAAATGTAACCTCAATACCAATCTCTACTAAAATTTATTTTTCACCCTCCGCAGTTTAACCCCCACTCTAGCTAACCTCCACTCCACTAGTTAGGCTAACCCACACTCTAGCTAACCCCCACTCCACTAGTTAGGCTAACGCCCACTCTAGTGGGGGGAAATGGCCTTAAAACGATAATTCATTCATTCATTGCATTCATTCCTCTGGAGTTTGTGCAATCCTACTTTTTCCCTACAGTCCTTTAAAAGAGCTGCTCAACTACATTGAGTGTTTAACCATAGCTACCCATGATAGTCGCTGCTCACCAAACTTTTGTACACCACTTAGTCCAGGCCATGCTCATAGCCCCGTATACAACTCATCCGCAAGAGATTTTGAAACTTGATTTGAGTTATTGGACCATTTACCTTTAAAAATCACACAGGTGCTTCTTCGGAACCGGCTGCGAATGGCCGCTAGGGGTGAAAATCCTAGATGGCCGCCAGTAGCCATATTGAAAATATAAATTTTGAACCACTCACCATAGAAGTATGTGTAATACCTTGTTTTATGGGTTTTTGGGTGTGGGGAATCCATTTCTGACATCATTTTCATGATTGAAGGCCAAGGTCACATGCTAAGGTCAAGGTCAAGGTCAGAAATCACAAAAAACGACCAGAATTGCAGTTTCACAGACATCGAGAAGCAAACTATCAAGGTTTGATGAGTGATACAATTACTGATGTTTTGCAACTTAACTGACTGTGGGAATAAGTGTACGCCATGTAGTTTTTTCAAATCTTGTTTATTTCACAACTTCTCATTTTATTTGGCTCACAATAACGTAGGCATACACATTGTTCACTTATGAATTGGAACATTTTAATCATTCTTTCGAACACACAATCTGAAAATTAAAAAAAAAAAAGCTACACTATTACAGTGCCATATAATACCTGCATATATAAGCCATATTCCTTATAATTATGACTAAAAATGAATGGTATATGAGTCAGATGCCCAGACGAGAGAGCTGAGGTGGTAACTTGGCATTTGTTTATTTATTCACACAGATGGGCTCAACAACCTTCTCATGGCAGTAGATCACACACATAACTTCTGCTGCTTTGCAGGAACAACGTTTTGAGTTACACTTCCCACTACAGCCACACAGGGTCAGAATTTTGGTGGGGATCGGCTTCAGAGACTTAAGGGGCAAGAGCGTGCCGTCTTGGTTGATCCAACCATAATGAATCGGGTCAAGCTGACTGACATCAGCTAGCAAGGTCAAGGCATTCCGGATCACGTAGAATGCCCTCCTCAAATGTCCCCGGATGACGCTGGATGTGGGTGGTAGTTCTTCTAGCCATACCACTGAATGCCTGTGGACGTCGAGTCTCAAGTGGTCAAATGCAGTTGCAGTGGGTTTGCTTCTCGCACCGGCCCATACATGGACGAGGTATTGTTCTGCCTGGTGTATGTCCACTTCAGAGAGAACAGGAGACTCTCCAAAGCTGGAGAGAAACCTTGCAGGTCTGCATACGAGTGCTGCATGTTTTGTGCCCACCTTGCTCAGTGCATTGTCCCCAGTCGTGACATGCGCCTTGATGAGTACACGGCATAATTTGTCTCCTAGCTTGAGGTGCAGCACATGAAGTGGAATCATACGTCGCTTCTCTCCTGTCCCGAACTGAACCCAAAGCTCCTGCAAGCCACCCTCTTTGAACAAACCAATGTAGCGCAGGAGAAGGATAACAGTATGTGTGTCATTAGACACCACAACCACTCTCTCACAGCCCCTTCCAACTGCCCAATGCACGTGAGATATTATGCGGCAGTCTGCCTCCTCTTGCCAGTTGTTGAGAAGTGACAGATCACTCACAGGTGATCCAGTCAGCTTCAGTCTCGCAGATATTAGTTCTTCATTGACCACCATCACACTCAGAACCACGTCCTGCAGATCTCGTTCCCCCACATCCCGTGCCAGCAGCTGTAGGTTCTGTTTGTTGACACTAGATGCCCAGAACTTGTCCAACTGGTGTGGAATAGGCACAGACTCGTCCACGACGGCCAAGTCAACAGCGCTATTCTCACCAGCTCTACGGATCCGCTCACCCTCCTTGATGCTCAATTCATTGTAGCTGTCGAATACTATGTGAGTCATTTCCAGTGATGGACAAACTCGATGGGCACTCTTGAAAACTCCTTGAATTACTCCACCAAAGTTTGTAAATGTAGACCGGAGATTGGGGAATTGTCGTATTTTCGACATAAAGTCAAGCAAAACACGTGTTGCTTGGGGATTATCCCGGTTAAATTGGTAGTCAACTGGGGCAAGATTGGTTTCCAGCTCAGTGACCAATTGTGCTTTGTCAGGCTTTGTTGTGATTTCTCCGACAAATAGTGGGCTAGACTGCAGAAGGTCATGTGCATATAGCTCTTCTGGCGAAATTCCACGTAGTGTAGCAATCTCTGCCTCCCTCTGTGCAGATGCGATGTCTGTCGTGGAAATGGTAGCCTTGGTTGCTGCTGTGTCTGTGCTGGTCTTCTTCATGGTACACTGTGAGTCGAAGGCTGGAAGATTCACCTTAGATATGGTGACAGCTTCTTGGACCTGACCACGTACTGCTCATTACGGAATTTCTGATATGCTGCGTCACCATTCTCCAGCGCCTTCAGGAGTCTCGCCTTGATGATGTCATTGACAATTTGCTTTGTGACAAAGTTGTAGAGTGGCACATTGGGTGCCAGAACAATGAAGGTGTTTTCCCGCGCCTTCACAAAGTCTAGCAGCTGTGCCACATTTTGGTCAAAGATCAGACCCTTGCGTCCCCCGAGCTCATGTCGTATTGATGTTTCCAGGTGATCCATGAGTCGAGCATTGGTGAGTAACTGGAGAAGATTACTGATCGCAAGGATCTCATGAAATAGAAGTCCAAACTCAGCCACAACAGCAGCATATCCAGCGCTTCCAACAATCACATGTCCACCTGGATCCTGTGAGAACCTGTTCTGTGACTGCTCCAGCTTCAAGTCCCCTGCCACACCAGCAAATACCGCACAAGCCCGGTCCTTCACAACAAAATGTCCCATACAAAACCGGCGGTAGAGTGTGGGGTCGGTGACTTCCAGAACCTGAATCCTCTCCAAGTACCATGATGCATACCGGAGATAGTTGATGGCATCAAACTCACGTAGGATCCCCAAGGAAGCCTTCACTGTTCCGACATGCAATGGCCAGTTGCCATCACGGTCTGCAGCAATCAGCTGCTTAATGATAGCAACGATCATCCGAAAGTTCATGAAGTGCCACGTGCTATATATACAGGGTGTCCCCAGATCATCACAGACAGAAAAAAATGGGGCCCTCTTTTTCACAAGTTGATACAGATTTGAAAAGTATGGTGCATCAGCATAACAACACTTGTGATAACACTGGTTCTGTTTTTTTCTAAGACACCCTGTATCTGGAAAAGAATCAATTTTTGTGAAAAATAATATATACCTACCACTCGGAGTGGATGACTAGGGGCGATCAGTGAGCACAATGTCGACAGAATCAGACACGTCTATGCAGATACACATATGCACTACACACCTGTGGAGTATAAAACAACCTTAAACAGTGGCAGGTTGGTAATGAGTAATAAAATTGCAATGGTCTTATCATCCAGAGCATGACCTTGGCCTTCCATCAAAGCAATCATATAGGCAAAGTATAATTTACATCATAAACTTTTAAATAGTGAGTTATACTTGATAGTCTGCTTCTCAATGTGTGTAAAACTGCGATTTTGGCCGTTTTTTGTGATTTCTGACCTTGACCTTGACTTTAGCATGTGACCTTGGCCTTCAATCATGAAAATGATGTCACAAATGGATTCCCCACACCCAAAAACCCATAAAACAAGGTATTATACATGCTTCTATGGTAAGTGGTTCAAAATTTATATTTTCAATATGGCTACTGGTGGCCATCTAGAATTTTCACCCCTAGCGGCCATTCGCAGCCGGTTCCAAAGAAGCACCTGTGTGATTTTTAAAGGTAAATGGTCCAATAACTCGAATCAAGTTTCAAAATCTCTTGCGGATGAGTTGTATACGGGGTTATGAGCAGGGCCAGGACTAACTCCTTTCCTGTGCCATCTCCAGGCGCTGCATGACGTCATCACTGGGCACTGAAGGGGGCCCGGCAATGACGTGCGCTGAAAGTGAGTACTCAGTTTTCACTCCGGTTTCTTTCTTGTTTGTCCGGGCGATATCTCAGCCATCCTTTGAGCTAGGAAGCTGAAATTTTGGCACAATAGTGAGCTAGTGAGCAAGTGCTCTGGCAAAAACGGTATTTTTTGTTTTTTGATTAATCAATTAATTGATTAATTACTTAATTATTATCGATTAATTAAGTACTTATTTATTTCCTTTCTCATCTGGGCAATATCTCAGGCACCTTTTGAGCTAGGAGGCTGATATTTGGACAGGACAATGACCAAGTGATGTGGCTATAAAGGATATTTTTGATTTATTGATCAATCAATTAATCGATTATTTATTGATTAATCATTTATTTATTTTCGATTAATGACTTATTTAATTCATTTTCAAAAGGTTACAGCTTCAGATGAAACACTGGTGGTTGAGGAATGCTATTAGTCAATTGATTAATAATTTATTTTACAATTATTGTTTATTGATTTTAATTGTGCAATTACAATTAAAACACATGCCAGACCGTCTCACATCTATCCGATTCTTTTCACTTCTTTGAGAATGCTAACCTGCTGTCCTCCATCATTCACTCCTCTACACAAGCACATACTATCAAAAAGAACAGGAAAACTTGTTTACTGTGACAAAATGTTTAAGTATCTTTACAGTAAAATGGTGAAGCTGCAAAAACTAAAATGAGACGACGATCATCTCCATAAATCAGACGGCACATACAGTCACGTGAAAAAGTAAGTACACCCCATGTAAAGTTTTGACTTTTTCAACATATTTCAACACACAGCTATTTGATCTTCATTTCAACAATATCTATATATATAAAACACAGTTTGTGTGTGTGTGTGTAATGTTATCCGGTAGACTCCTAAACGGAGAGGCTCACGTACTTGATATTTGGCACAGACATGGCCATTGAGCCTGGGAAGAACATGGCTGACCTAAAAATTTATTTCATAATATTTTTTTCCCATATTTTTACCTCAGCGCATTTCAGCGAGGAATATTATGCACCGAATCTGACCGGTGGCAGAGCAGCGCGCTGATTCGCTCAGAGCGATCACGTGATGTTCCTTGCCGCCATTAACTCAGTTACGCGTTCGCACGTATTTCAGAGCGAAAAGCGATTGCGTTTTTTCACATTTCAGCGAGGAACATTGCCATTCACACCACATAGGTTTTTTTTTTTCTTTCATCTTTAGATCCATATTTTTTATCAGCGAATCTGAATCGGTGGCAGAGCAGCGTGCTGATTCGCTCATTCGCGCTCATTGATAACGATCACGATCACGTGACGACGTGATCACGAATGATGTTCGTGACGCGATCACGTGATGTTCCTTGCCGCCAGCAAGTAGCATAGATTTTATTTTAGCATGATTAGCATTTAGCATGATTTAGCATAGATAGTAGCATGTTTCACATAGATTTTTTTTCAGCGAGGAATATTATACACGGATTCTGACCGGTGGCAGAGCAGCGCGCTGATTCGCTCAGAGCGATCACGTGATGTTCCGAATAAGCACAATCAATTGAGTGTGCCGCATGAGACTGTGATAAGTGTTTAAAGTAAAGTAAAAAAAAAATAATAATAATAATGTTAACGTGCCGTTGTTAGCCGATTCATGTATAGTTTGTGTTGTATTTAGCTGTGGCTGAGCTAAGATGAAGCTGAACTTCAGAGTCGTTGACTCTGGTATCCTTTGACCTCTTAATCACCTTGCTCCATTGGGACAAATCCAAGTAATAAGCGCATCGGCAGGTAAATCCACCGGAGCGAGGTGAAACACCTCTCAGGTTGAAATAATGTGAGTTATTCCATCCCAGCCGCCAGTTGGCTTCACTTTTCACGGAGTATGAGCGTTCTATATATTGTTGCGGATATGAGGACTGTATTTTTTTGATTGTGTGTATTATTATTATTGCTTGAGTCTGCGCCTCCTGCCTCCGGAGCTGTGTAAAGGTCAAAGGGCGTCCCATAATTTGTCCATAAAGCATCCACACCACAGCTAATCATAGAATACCCCTGTTCGATAGCTTATATCTTATTATGTGTTTTAGGGTAAGGCTGTGTCTCCCATTAATTGAAATACTCCATTGCACCAGTGAAAGAGATAGATTCCCTTCATTCCCACTCCCAAAACTTTCATTTCCCCTTTCGTCATTGCCAGGCCTCGAGTGCCATTGCCAAGAACCTCCCCTCCAATTGCCGCCATTGACCACGAGGCAGGGTCGGAGAATAAAGGCGTGTCTCCACCTCGTCATAGAGGGGAGGAGTGAGTCAGCCCCACTCAACCAACCACGAACAAGGGGTTGGACTTGGAGAGGGTGTGGAGAGAAACATCGAGGAAGTTCGCGAAGGTTGAGGGGCGGGGCCTATATAACCTGCAGCTAGGGCGTTTCCCGAAGAGATGAGCTTTTACAGAGAGACGAGAGGGAGTCCAAGCAGTTGGGTACAAGAGAGGCACTTTGAGTTGAGTCCGAGAGAAGTCCAGAGTTGAGCTGCAGCTCGAGCCACCGAAACTGCACTTACTGCAGCTCGAGCCACCGAGACTGCATTTACTGCAGCTCGAGCCACCGAAACTGCATTTTTACTGCAGCTGGAGCCACCGAAACTGCAGCCACAGCAGCGTGAGGCCTGGACGGCAGTTTGGAGCAGGGCCGCGAGGGAGCGGCGGCTGCCCAACGAGTCGATCGGCTACAGGACCAGTTGGACCTCCCTATCCCGCCAGCCATCCATCTCCCGCCAGTCCTATCATCATTCCCCGTGTGAGTCTGTCCTTGTTTGTTCTGTCCCTGGGTTAATTAAGACTGTAGGTAAGCTAGCGTTGCACTGTGTATCTAATATCTTCTGTAAATTATTTTCTTATCCTTCCTTCTCCTTGGTTATTTTGAGCCTGTAAATAGTAATAAATAGTAATCGTATTTTCAACCCTTTTCTCGTCTTATTCCTTTTCCTCTTTGCATTCGGTCGCTTTAGAGTTTTCCCGATTGAATAGCGGTGGCGCGATCCGGCCAAAGTTTGGGGCAAATCGGGTATTAATCAGGGAAGCACTGTTCGGCCGCGGCAACACCACCGCTCGGTAAAATAACATCTTTAACCGCGTCCGTAACAATATTTTCAATTCAGTGCGCCCGACTCGCTCACGTACTTGATTTGTGGCATAGACATGGCCATTGGGCCTTCACGGTGTAATTTGTGCGAGGCTTTTGTCCGAGTGAGCTTGAGTCGAGAGGGCGAATGTACGGGTTGGGAATGTACGGGTCTCCATTCCCCCACCCGGCAATGCCGGTACTGGAGGGCGTCACAGGATAGGTGAGTCTCCAAAATCCGCTTCGTGCTGTTGCGAAGATTCAGGACGATGTCGCGATTGTTGTGCTGCTCTCCGACCATGAGAACTGCAACGTCATTGTTGACTGGCCCTCCCCTTCCCTCCCCCTCCATCCTCCCCTCCCCCTCCACCCTACCCCATCCCCTTCTCCCCTCCCCCTCCCTTTTCCCCCTCCCCCTCCCCCGACCCCCTCCTCCTCCCTTTACCCCCTCCTCCTCCCCCTACCCCCTCCCCCCTCCCATCCCTCCCCCTCCTCCCCTCTCCTCCCCCCCTCCCCCTCCCCCTCTCTTCTCCCTCACGTTTATACACGGAATGCCGGGTACTTCCCCCCCCCCTCTTCTCCCCTCCCCTCCCCCCCTCTCCTCCCCTCCCCTCCCCCCCCCCGTTCCCCTCCCCTCCTCTTCCCCCTCCCCTCCCCTCCCCCGCCCGGCAATGCCGGGTACTTCCCGGCAATGCCGGGCTAGTAGATAGATAAAGGTGATATAATATAACAAATATCATGAAACATTTACATTTTGTAGTCCATTGTATAATTTTAAAAAACATAAATGCAAATTTCGCATGTGGAAAAAGTAAGTACACCCCTACCATCACTTGGCCATCACTACTATCACTACTTCTATCAGTACATCACTACTATCACTACTATTATCACTACATCATACCATCACTACTTCAAATACCTAAAATTAGAATCAGGTGCACCAGCTCAGGTGCAAATGATTAGAACATCGTCAGAGAGGGGAGGAACCTGTCTTATTTAAACCTCAGACATTTAGTTTGGTTTGCTCTTTGTTGTTGAAGTGTGCGGTGTCACCATGCCTAGATCAAAAGAGCTCTCTGAGGTCTTCAGAATGAAGGTTATAGATGCCTACGAGTCTGGGAAGGGATTTAAAAAGATCTCCAAACAATTGGAAATCAACCATTCAACTGTCCGGAAGATCATCTACAAGTGGAGAAGATTCCAAACAACTGCCAACTTGTTCAGGCCAGGCCGCCCCACTGCCCCAGCAAGTTCAGCCCGAGAGCAGACCGCAAGATGCTGAAAGAAGTCTCTAAGAACCCCAGAATGTCATCACGGGACCTACAGATAGCTCTGGCCACTGTTGATGTCAAGGTGCACGAGTCTACCATTAGAAAGAGGCTGCACAAATTCGATGTACATGGGAGGTGTGCCAGGAGGAAACCTTTGCTGTCCAGAAAGAACATCAGGGCAAGACTAAAGTTTGCCAATGAACACTGAGGCAAAGACCAGCACTTCTGGAACAATGTGCTCTGGACAGATGAGTCAAAAGTAGAGCTATTTGGCCACAGTACCAGAAGACATGTTTGGTGAAAACCAAAGACAGCATTTGACCACAAGAACCTGATACCAACTGTAAAGCATGGTGGTGGAAATATTATGGTTTGGGGCAGCTTTGCTGCATCAGGGCCTGGGCAGCTCACCATCATAGAATCCACTATGAATTCTTCATTGTACCAGAGGGTGCTTGAGGATAATGTGAGGCCATCTGTCGGGAAGTTGAAGCTCAACCGAAGGTAGACCTTGCAACATGACAATGACCCTAAACATCTATCTATAATTCCAGTAATCTCTGTGTGTCTGTGTGTCTGTGTGTTTGTCTGTGACCGCTGTTTCTCGACAACCACGGGTCCGATATACTTTAAACTTGCCAGGTATATTGCTGGGGACCCGAGGATGTGCCTTTTCAAGGTTTTAAATTAATCGGACAAGTACTTACCGAGCTATGTCCAAAAAACGCTTCAACCAATCAGAGAGCAGCGAGCTATCACGTGTGCCGAACGTGGCGATCAGACTCTGCCTCGGACGGCACATTTGACAGCGTATTCATTTATTTCACGTTGGAAAACTATGTTGCCGTTAAACTATGTTTTAAAACGAATTCAAACTGCGATTAAATTAAAACGATTCATCGTAACTGCGATTTGCGAACTTCCGGACAGTGAAGACTTCACTTCCGGCAGCCAATCACAGAACGCTTTGTTGCGTAGGCGTGGCCGATGTGAGACGAGCGGAGCTGAGCGCGTTACGAGCTGACCGCCATTACGGTACGTAATTCGATTTCTTATGCGCATTATTTCTCCCAATTCAGTCAGAGCGAAGGGCGGAAGCGAAGAGCGTTGTTTTTTTTGTTTACGGGCGTACGGGCGGGGTAGAGCGTACGGGTAGCGTTTTTTTTTTTTTTTGGCAAGGAACGGGCACCCACGTACGGGCAATGCCCTAGTACCAGTAAATCCACCAAGGAATGGCTGAAAAGAAAGAAATGGAGGGTTCTGGAATGGCCAAGTCAAAGTCCGGATCTAAATCCCATCGAGATGTTGTGGGGGGATTTGAAACGAGCTGTGCATGCAAGAAACCCCTCAAACATCGCACAGCTGAAAGAATTCTGCATGGAGGAGTGGGCAAAAATTTCTCCCAGTCGATGTTAGAGAATGGAAGACAGTTATAAGAAACGCCTACTTGAGGTCGTTTCTGCCAAAGGGGGCAATACCACCTATTAGAGCCAAGGGTGTACTTACTTTTTCCACATGCGAAATTTGCATTTATGTTTATTTAAATTACACAATGGACTACAAAATGTAAATGTTTCATGATATTTCTTATATAATATCACCTTTATCTATATTATAATAGCCGTAGATGATTCTGTCTGTCTGTCTGTTGGGCGTCTGTCCGGGGTGTGGCTTACTCGGTTTGCAGAGTAGCTCCACCCATAGCTCCACCCATTCTGGGAGAGCATTCGCTTCATATAAACAAATATCCACCATTTTATTAACTCGCATAGCTTTGAGGCCTGTTTTGTAGGCCCGTGGTGTCTTGCTCTCTCTCCCAGTTTTATTTCAAATCAAATTCGATATATCATTTCATTTTTCACAGTCGCTAACATAGTTTTAGACTCGGTTGAAAAAAAACGGGAAGAAAATCCGATGAAAGTTGCCGTTTATAGAACGAAATGAATTCTCAAACGCCTGTAAACTAAAGCCCATTCATTGAGAGTCACCCTCACGATTTTATCGAATTCAGCATCTGATTTCATTTTTATCGATGGTTTTAGACTCGGTGTCAGAAATAATTGAGAACATTCACGCACACACGGGAAATTGCCGAGATATATTTATAAAAATCGCGCCACGATGATACACGAAAATACACCGCCTAAAATAACAGTCGGGGAAAATGTCGACATATATTAAAAATTCGCTTTTTCTTTTCCGTTAACATTTATTACTTTTACGTTTTATGACAGTCGGCACAAAAACGACATGTTTTTCTTCGTTCTTTCTTATTTCATTCAAAATTATTATCCGGAAGTAAAATATGTTTCAGGAAATTACCGAGAGATATTTCTTCGTTTTTATTTCATTAGATACTAGCAGAAGTACCCAGCGTTGCCGGGCGGGGGAGGGGGGGAAGTGCACGTACACTTTAAACATGTATATACGTGTGGGATGTGGGATATATACATGTGGGACGTGTGTGTGTGTGTGTGTGTGTGTGTGTGTGTGTGTGTGTGTGTGTGTGTGTGTGTGTGTGTGTGTGTGTGTGTGTATGTATGTATGTATGTATGTATGTGTATATACAGTGGGGAGAACAAGTATTTGATACACTGCCGATTTTGCAGGTTTTCCCACTTACAAAGCACGTCAAGGTCTGTAATTTTTATCATAGGTACACTTCAACTGTGGAAGACGGAATCTAAAACAAAAATCCTGAAAATCACATTGTATGATTTTTAAGTAATTAATTTGCATTTTATCGCATGAAATAAGTATTTGATACATCAGAAAAACAGAACTTAATATTTGGTACAGAAACCTTTGTTTGCAATTACAGAGATCAGACGTTTCCTGTAGTTCTTAACCAGGTTTGCACACACTGCAGCAGGGATTTTGGCCCACTCCTCCATACAGATCTTCACCAGATCCTTCAGGTTTCGGGGCTGTCGCTGCGCAACACAGACTTTCAGCTCCCTCCAAAGATTTTCTATTGGGTTCAGGTCTGGAGACTGGCTAGGCCACTCCAGGACCTTGAGATGCTTCGTACGGAGCCACTCCTTAGTTGCCCTGGCTGTGTGTTTCGGGTCGTTGTCATGCTGGAAGACCCAGCCACGCCCCATCTTCAATGCTCTTATTGAGGGAAGGAGATTGTTGGCCAAGATCTCGCGATACATGGCCCCATCCATCCTCCCTTCAATACGGTGCAGTCGTCCTGTCCCCTTTGCAGAAAAGCATCCCCAAAGAATGATGTTTCCACCTCCATGCTTCACGGTTGGGATGGTGTTCTTGGGGTTGTACTCATCCTTCTTCTTCCTCCAAACACGGCGAGTGGAGTTTAAACCAAAAAGCTCTATTTTGGTCTCATCAGACCACATGACCTTCTCCCATTCCTCCTCTGGATCATCCAGATGGTCATTGGCAAACTTCAGACGGGCCTGGACATGCGCTGGCTTGAGCAGAGGGACCTTGCGTGCGTTGCAGGATTTTAATCCATGACGGCGTAGTGTGTTACTTATGGTTTTCTTTGATACTGTGGTCCCAGCTCTCTTCAGGTCATTGACCAGGTCCTGCCGTGTAGTTCTGGGCTGATCCCTCACCTTTCTCATGATCATTGAGGCTCCACGAGGTGAGATCTTGCATGGAGCCCCAGACCGAGGGAGATTGACTGGCATCTTGAACTTCTTCCATTTTCTAATAATTGCGCCAACAGTTGTTGCCTTCTCACCAAGCTGCTTGCCTATTGTCCTGTAGCCCATCCCAGCCTTGTGCAAGTCTACAAATTTGTCCCTGATGTCCTTAGACAGCTCTCTGGTCTTGCCCATTGTGGAGAGGTTGGAGTCTGATTGAGTGTGGACAGGTCTGGAGACGGCTTTGCGGTCGGTCTTTGCGGTCTTTGTGGTCGGAGACGGTCTGGAGACGTCTTTTATGCAGATAACGAGTTCAAACAGGTGCAGTTAATACAGGTAATGAGTGGAGAATGGGAGGGCTTCTTAAAGAAAAAACTAACAGGTCTGTGAGAGCCGGAATTCTTACTGGTTGGTAGGTGATCAAATACTTATTTCATGCAATAAAATGCAAATTAATTACTTAAAAATCATACAATGTGATTTTCAGGATTTTTGTTTTAGATTCCGTCTTCCACAGTTGAAGTGTACCTATGATAAAAATTACAGACCTTTACGTGCTTTGTAAGTGGGAAAACCTGCAAAATCGGCAGTGTATCAAATACTTGTTCTCCCCACTGTATATATATATGTGTGTGTGTGTATGGGTGTATATATGTGTGTGGGTGTACGTGTGTGGGTGCACGTGTGTGTATGTGTGTGTATATATGTATGTGTGTGTATATATGTGTGTGGGTGTACGTGTGTTTGTGTGTTTGTGTGTGTGTATACATATATGTGTGTGTGTGTATACATATATGTGTGTGTGTGTGTATACATATATGTGTGTGTATACATATATGTGTGTCTGTGAATAAGAGAGAGACCGAATTGTGAGGTACAGAAATGAAAAAACGAGGTAGGTGTGTGTGTGTGTGTGTGTGTATATGTGTGTATATATGTGTGTGTATATATGTGTGTGTGTGTGTGGGTGTACATGTGTGTGTGTGTGTGTGTGTGTATATGTGTGTGTGTGTGTATATGTGTGGGTGTACATGTGTGTGGGTGTGGGTGTACATGTGGGTGTGGGTGTACATGTGTGTGTGTGTGTGTGTGTGTGTGTGTGTGTGTGTGTGTGTGTGTGTGTGTGTGTGTGTGTGTGTGTGTGTGTGTGTGTGTGTGTGTGTGTGTCTGTGAATACGAGAGAGACACAATTGTGAGGAACAGAAATGAAAAAACGAGATGTGTTTGTGTGTGTGTGTGTGTGTGTGTGTGTGTGTGTGTGTGTGTGTGTTTGTGTATATATATATATGTGTTTGGGTGTACGTGTGTGGGTGTACGTGTGTGTATGTATGTGTGTGTATATATGTGTGTGGTTGTACGTGTGTTTGTGTGTGTATATGTGTGCATGTGTGTGTGGGTGTGCACGCACATGCATTCACATGTTATCAGAAGTAAATACATTGTGGAGATTACATCATTTGTGCATCTATCTATCTATATTATAATAGCCGTAGATGATTCTGTCTGTCTGTCTGTCTGTCTGTCTATCTGTTGGGTGTCTGTCCGGGGTGTGGCTTACTCGGTTTGCAGAGTAGCTCCACCCATAGCTCCACCCATTCTGGGAGTGGCTATAAACAAATATCCACCATTTTATTAACTCGCATAGCTTTGAGTCCTGTTTTGTAGGCCCGTGGTGTCTTGCTCTCCCCCAGTTTTATTTCAAATCAAATTCGATAAATCATTTCATTTTTCACAGTCGCTAACATAGTTTTTGACTCGGTTGAAAAAAAACGGGAAGAAAATCCGATGAAAGTTGCCGTTTATAGAACGAAATGAATTCTCAAAGGCCTGTAACTTCAAGGCCATTGAGTCTCTCTCACGCCTTTATCTCCAATCTAACTCACCATATGATTTCATTTTTATCGATGGTTTTACTTTTAGACTCGGTGTCAGCAATAATTGAGAACAATCCACACACGCGGGAAAATGCAGAGATATATTTTTTAAAATCGCGTCATGGTGTATCATACACCGCCCAACATGACACCGCCGGCAATGTGTCGATATATATTAAAAATTCGCTTTTGCTTTTCCGTTATGATATATTACTATTTCGTTTGATGATAGTCGTCACAAAAACGTCAACAATGATGCCGACATATATTTCTTCGTTTTTATTTCATTCAACATATTAGCCGGAAGTAAAATATGTTTCAGGAAATTACCGAGATATTTCTTCGTTTTTTTTATTAGTTATGTGCGCATACACTTTAAATAGGTTTATTTGAAATCTTTAATTTTCCACAAACATTCCACACACGCGGGAAAATGCAGAGATATATTTTTTAAAATCGCGTCATGGTGTATCATACACCGCCCAACATGACACCGACGGCAATGTGTCGATATCTATTTTAAATTCGATATATCATTTCATTTTTCACAGTCGCTAACATAGTTTTAGACTCGGTTGAAAAAAAACGAGAAGAAAATCCGATGAAAGTTGCCGTTTATAGAACGAAATGAATTCTCAAATGCCTGTAACTTCAAGGCCATTGAGTCTCTCTCACGCCTTTATCTCCAATCTAACTCACCATATGATTTCATTTTTATCGATGGTTTTAGAGTCGGTGTCAGCAATAATTGAGAACATTCCACACACGCGGGAAAATGCAGATATATTTTTTTAAATCGCGTCATGGTGTATCATACACCGCCTAACATGACACCGACGGCAACGTGTCGATACATATTAAAAATTCCATATATCATTTCATTTTTCACAGTCGCTAACATAGTTTTCGACTCGGTTGAAAAAAAACGGGAAGGAAATCCAATGAAAGTTGCCGTTTATAGAACGAAATGAATTCTCAAACGCCTGTAACTTCAACTTCAAGGCCATTGAGTCTCTCTCACGCCTTTATCTCCAATCTAACTCACCATATGATTTCATTTTTATCGATGGTTTTGGACTCGGTGTCAGCAATAATTGAGAACATTCCACACACGCGGGAAAATGCAGAGATATATTTTTAAAAATCGCGTCATGGTGTATCATACACCGCCCAACATGACACCGACGGCAACGTGTCGATATATATTAAAAATTCGCTTTTGCTTTTCCGTTAAGATATATTACTTTTTCGTTTGATGACAGTCGTCACAAAAACGTCAACAATGATGCCGACATATATTTCTTCGTTTTTATTTAATTCAACATTATTAGCCGGAAGTAAAATATGTTTCAGGAAATTACCGAGAGATATTTCTTCGTTTTTTAAAATTAGTTATGTGCGAATACACTTTAAATAGGTTTATTTGAAATCTTTAATTTTCCACAATATAATTTACTTGCCATTTATCATTTGATGATTACGAGACAAATTCCTCTTGAGGATCGTGACAATTCATGCGCTGCGTGGAAACTTCTATTTCCAAAATGAATGAGACGATCGATGAAGAACGCAGACTTGAACAGGATGCAGCAAGAAAACGAATGAGACGGGCGAACGAGTCCATCGACGAACGTCAATGCAAACTTGCGGGGTCACCCGTGGGAATCCCACGGGCATGGATGTGTGTGACATTTCGACATATTGAGTTAGATGCTGCACATTCATTTTTACAAAATGGTTACTGGCAAGTCATCAGATCCAGAAATGGTGTAAAAACCACCGTTTAGAGGCCATTTTTCCCCGCAAAGCGGGGGTTGGCCTTTTCGGGGACCGTGGTAGTTGTTGTTTTTTTGTCCCCTTTTTGAAGCAATGTTTTACGGCCGGATGCCCTTCCTGACGCCAACCCTTTTTGCCGCCTTCAACGACAAACAGGGAATTACCAGTGAACTGGTACTCAATTAGCCGACCTCGGAAGGATGACAGGCTGAGTCAACCCCCCTGGCATTAATTCGGCGATCGACCGAGATTCGAACCCAGGATCCTAAGCCGGCACCCTAGCCGCTAGCCCAACACCAGAAATGGTGTCATGAACACAATTTATTTACGCACAAGCACAAAAGCAAGACGGGCCGATTTCCGATTCCGACGGGCCGACGGGCGAGACGGGCCGATTTCCGATTCCGACGGGCCGATTTGGAGCAAGAAAAAGAACGAGACGGGAGAAAAAGGAGAGAAACGAGACGGGGAAAGCCGATTGGAGAGGCGAGTGAGGCGCGATTGGAGAGGAGTGTGAGGCGCGATTGGAGAGGAGTGTGAGGCACGATTGGAGAGGAGTGATTGGAGGGGAGTGTGAGGCACGATTGGAGAGGAGTGTGAGGCACGATTGGAGAGGAGTGTGAGGCACGATTGGAGAGGAGTGTGAGGCGCGATTGGAGAGGCGTGTGAAGGATTGGAGAGGAGAGGAGTGTGAGGGATTGGAGAGGTGAGGGATTGGAAAGGAGAGGGATGTGAGGGTTTGGAGAGGAGAGGAGTGCTAGGTGGAGAGAGGAGAGTGTCAGGTGGAGACAGGAGAGTGTCAGGTGGAGACAGGAGAGTGTCAGGTGGAGAGGAGTGAGGGGTCACATATTATGTGAAATAACTAAATTCACACCATTTCTGGATCTGATGACTTGCCAGTAACCATTTTGTAAAAATGAATGTGCAGCATATAACTCAATATGTCGAAATGTCACACACATCCATGCCCGTGGGATTCCCACGGGTGACCCCGCTAGTAATTCCAGTAATCTCTCTGTGTGTGTGTGTGTGTGTGTGTGTGTCTGTGTGTCTGTGTGTGTGTTTGTTTGTTTGTCTGTGACCGCTGTTTCTCGACAACCACGGGTCCGATATACTTTAAACTTGCCAGGTATATTGCTGGGGACCCGAGGATGTGCCTTTTCAAGGTTTGAAATTAATCGGACAAGTAGTTACCGAGCTATGTCCAAAAAACGATTCAATCAATCAGAGAGCAGCGAGCTATCACGTGTGCCGAACGTGGCGAACAGACTCTGCCTCGGACGGCACATTTGAAAGCGTATTCATTTATTTCACGTTTGCAAACTATGTTGGCGTTAAACTATGTTTTAAAACTAATTAAAACTAATTTGCGATTCATCGTAACTGCGATATGCGACCTTCCGGAGCTCCTGTGAGAGCGTGCGCCATTACGTTGGACCAAACCATTTCATGTAAATAGAGGGGGGGGATTGTCACCGTACTCGCAAGCCGTTCGCTTTGGACCAAACCATTACTCGCAAGCCGTTCGCTTTGGCTTTGCGAATGGACCAAACCATTTCATGTAAATAGAGGGGGGGGATATAATTTTAGATATATATATAGTACGGGCATGCCCTAGTCTGATAAATTGCCAGTAACAATTTTGTGAAACTGAATGTGCAGGTGCAGAATCTAACTCAATATGTCGAAATGTCTCACACGTCCATGCCCGTGGGATTCCCACGGGTGACCCCAGGGCCAATTGGAGCGGAGAGTGAGGGACGATTGGAGCGGAGAGTGAGGGCCGATTGGAGCGGAGAGGAGTGTGAGGAGGGAATTGGAGAGGGGTGTGAGGAGGTATTGGAGAGGAGTGTGAGGAGGTATTGGAGAGGAGTGTGAGGAGGTATTGGAGAGGAGTGTGAGGGGTTGGAGAGGGGTGTGATGGCTTGGAGAGGAGTGTGAGGGGTTGGAGAGGAGTGTGAGGGGTTGGCGAGGAGTGTGAGGGGTTGGCGAGGAGTGTGAGGAGTTGTAGAGGAGTGTGAGGGGTTGTAGAGGAGTGTGAGGGGTTGTAGTGGAGTGTGAGGGGTTGTAGAGGAGTGTGAGGAGGTATTGTAGAGGAGTGCGAGGAGGTATTGGAGAGGAGTGTGAGGAGGTATTGATGAGGAGTGTGAGGAGGTATTGGAGAGGAGTGTGAGGTTGTATTGGAGAGGAGTGCGAGGAGGTATTGGATAGGAGTGCGAGGCGGTATTGGAGAGGAGTGTGAGGAGGTATTGGAGAGGAGTGTGAGGAGGTATTGGAGAGGAGTGCGAGGAGGTATTGGAGAGGAGTGTGAGGAGGTATTGGAGAGGAGTGTGAGGAGGTGTTGGAGAGGAGTGTGAGGAGGTGTTGGAGAGTGAGGAGCGATTGGAGAGGAGAGTGAGGAGCGATTGGAGTGGAGAGTGAGGCGCGATTGGAGAGGAGTATGAGGAATTGAAGATGAGTGTGAGGGATTTGAGAGGAGTGTGAGGGATTTGAGAGGAGTGTGAGGGATTTGAGAGGAGTGTGAGGGATTGGAGAGGAGTGTGAGGGATTGGAGAGGAGTGTGAGGGGTTGCAGAGGAGTGTGAGGGATTGGAGAGGAGTGTGAGGAGGTATTGGAGAGGAGTGTGGGGAGGTATTGGAGAGGAGTGTGAGGAGGTATTGGAGAGGAGTGTGAGGAGGTATTGGAGAGGAGTGTGAGGAGGTATTGGAGAGGAGTGTGAGGAGGTATTGGAGAGGAGTGTGAGGAGGTATTGGAGAGGATTGTGAGGAGGTATTGGAGAGGAGTATAAGGAGGTATTGGAGAGGCATGTGAGGAGGTATTGGAGAGGAGTGTGAGGAGGTATTGGAGAGGAGTGTGAGGAGGTATTGGAGAGGAGTGTGAGGAGGTATTGGCGAGGAATGTGAGGAGGAGTGGGATTGGAGAGGAGTGTGAGGAGGAGTGGGATTGGAGATGCGTGAGGGTGGAGAGAGGAGAGTGTCAGGTGGAGAGGAGTGAGGTGTCACATATTATGTGAAATAAATAAATTGTGTTCATTCCACCATTTCTGGATCTGATGAATTGCCAGTAACCATTTTGTAAAAATGAATGTGCAGCATCTAACTCAATATGTCGAAATATCACACACGTCCATGCCCGTGGGATTCCCACGGGTGACCCCACTATATTTCTTCGTTTTTATTTCATTCAACATTATTATCCGGAAGTAAAGGTTCACATGTTCATTTCACGTGTGCAAAAACAAACTCCATTTCACGTGTGCATGGACATGAAACACAGATGGGAAAATGCTGAGATATTTCGTTCGAAGCAATTATACACCGCCCAAATGAAATATTTCACCGATACATCGAGCGAATTTCAGCGAATTTCAGCGAATTTCACCGAGTTTCAGGAAATTACCCAGAGATATTTTTTCGTTTTTATTTCATTAGTTACTAGCAGAAGTACCCAGCGTTGCCGGGCGGGGGAGGGGGGAAGGGCACGTACACTTTAAACATGTATATACATGTGGGATGTGGGATATATACATGTGGGACGTGTGTGTGTGTGTGTGTGGGTGTGTGAATAAGAGAGAGACCGAATTGTGAGATACAGAAATGAAAAAATGAGGTGTGTGTGTGTGTGTGTGCGTGCGTGCGTGCGTGCGTGTGTGTGAAACTGCATGTGAAGGTGCAGCATCTAACTCAATATGTCGAAATGTCACACACGTCCATGCCCGTGGGATTCCCACGGGTGACCCCACTAGTCTATCTATATTGTTGAAATGAAGATCGAATAGCTGTGTTGAAATATGTTGAAAAAGTCAAAACTTTACATGGGGTGTACTTACTTTTTCACATGACTGTATGCAAAATCCACAACGATTATAGAAAAAGAAAATGCAGCCCAGCTCTGCTTTGACAAATAACAAAGGAAACCTAACCACATCACTTCAAAATTCAGATTAAAAATCCACCTTGCACAAACAGTACTGTCCTAATTGTTAACCACAGTCACAACCCAGGACAATTTGCAGCTCTCACCAGGCAGCTGGCCTGGTCGCCATGACCAAGACGTCCACCAGTGCCATGGCCGCAAGTATATACAGCTCCAGAAGTAGTCAAAAAGATGGAATGAAACTGGCTCAGAGCGACCTTTGGGTAGTGAGGGCATCGTACAAGTTGGACATTCATTGTATTCAGGTAGTCTACAAAGGCAGTAAAAGCAGACATATATAGGATAGGTGAAAATGGGAAATAACCAAACAGCCCATGGGAAGAACATTAGAAAATAGGAACACAAATGCAAAATGTGAAATCACACAGGTACTGAAGTCCTAACCTTTGCAATGGTGATACTTGAATCCCGGAAAAACCGAACTGGCTCTGGGCTGGCGTATGGCTGCATAGATCCGTGACCCAACAAAAAGCTTCCATTTTCACCCCATGTGTACACGTCAAGGTGGTCCGAGCAGGAGGCTGAGATGTACAAACAAATGGGTGCGGATGTCAGAAGGAGCAAGTCTAAACTATGGCAGTTGGGCCTGCACATCAATTTCTACGAGCACCCTAAAGAGCAAAGGGAAAAGTATCATTTTATGGATGACAATAAATAAAAGCATTTGTCTTTTCATAGTAGTGGAAAACAATATAAAAAAACCAAAAACGAATTGCCTTTCGTTTTCAGAACTTTGTATAAAAAAAAATCAAAACATTTAACGAACATTCGACGATGGGCAATGTCAAAAATAATATTTTTTCGAACTGTTTTTGCACAAAAACAAAGTCTCCAACGCAACTTTGAATACACTAACAGGTGAACAGGATCACTTTAAGGTATTCTCCTTTGAGCCGACTTGGTTTGAATTCCAACTGGGTTTGAATCCCAACCCTGCTATAAACTGGCAGCCGAGTGTTTCACATGCAAAGAAGGGTATCACCACCGTGTGCTGTCCATCCGAAGGACATTACACAGGAGGAAAAATATCACCACAGTGTCTTTCACAAAGAATAGTCAGGTTAACGCCGGTACCCAAAATAAATTTCACATTATTGTAAGAGTCGAACATCAGGCCTGGTCAGCCGGTTCCAAAACTAATTGTGGCAATATCATCCCCCCTGAACAACAACAACAACAACAAGAATTTTAAGGCCATTTTCCCTGCCAGAGCGGGGGTTAGCCTTGCGGGCCCCAGGACAATCTTCTCCATTTTGCCCTATTTTCTGCATCTCCCCTTGTTAACCCCCTTGCCCGCATTTCTTCTTCCACCACCTTTAGCCAAGTCTTTCTCGGTCTTCCCCGTCCTCGACTTCCTTCTACATTCATTTCCATCACTCTTCTCAACCAGTCACTTTCATCCTTCCTCAACACATGACCAAACCATCTCAACCTGTTCCTCTTCACAGCATCAATCACAGGCTCCATTCCCATCATCTTTCACAGTTCATCATTTGTCTTCCTCTCTCTCAACGATACTCCGCACATCCACCGAACCATTTGCATTTCCACCCGTTCCAGCCTTCATTGCTGCTCTATGTCCATTACCCATGTCTCGCTCCCATAAATCATAACACTTCTCACACATGCAGCATACACCTTTCCCTTCAGCTTCAACAACACTCCAATCCTCGTCAGCACACCACTCAGTTCCCGAAACTTCTTCCATGCACATCTCACTCTAGCAACCGTTGCCGAGTCTGATCCACCTTCTCCATTCAACATGTCCCCTAGGTAGCAAAATGTTTTCACACCTTCCAGCTTCATGCCGTCTCCAAGATCCAACTCAACATTTCCTCAATCTGCAGCTCCCTCTGTGCACACCTTACACTTGAATGTAGCTGCCACACTGGTTAATGACCCTCATAGACCACTACATTTTGATGAACCCACTCTGCGCACATTGTACATTGAATGGAGTTCACTCCGACGCCCTTCCTGCACACAGCACACGACCACTTCCCAGTTCTTTCCACCTCACCACATGCTTTACCACTTGCCATCACCTTCGTTTTTCCGCTATTCATCTTCAGACCTGTCTCCATACATTCCTTCCACTTGTTCATCTTCTCCTTCAGTCCATCCATACTTTCCGCAATCAACACCAGATCATCTGCTTAAAACAACTCCCACGGTAAACCCTCCTTTACATTCCGAGCCAGCACCTACATCAAAGCTACAAATAGTAATGGACTTAGTACCGACCCCTGATGCACTCCCACCTTCACCTCAAACTCACCACTGTTCCCGTCCTTCGTCCTTACAGCTGTGCGCGCTCTCTTGTACATTGCCATCACTTCCCTGGTCAACCATTCCTCTACTCATAACGTCCTCAATGCCCATGTCACTACTTCGCATGGAACCCTATCGAATGCTTTCTCCAGATCAACAAACCCAAGAAACAACTTCTTCCTCTTCTCCACGTACTTCTCCTGCAGCTGCCTTACAATAAAAAGCATGTCTGTGGTTTCTCTTCCTGGGATAAATCCAAACTGCATTTCGTTGATCTTCACTTTCTTCCTTATCCTCGTCTCCAACACCCTTTACAATACCTTCATTCCATGCTCCAATAATTTTATCGCTTGATACGAGCCACAGTCCAGGGGGTCACCTTTCCCCTTGTATAGAGGGACGAGGGTAATCAGTTCCAAATCCACTGGAATGCGGCCTTCTTTCACCAACAAATTACAGATCTCTGTCATTCTCGTCACACCCCAACTTCCCGCTGCCTTCAACATATCTCCCACAACTCCCGTAGGCCCTCCCGCTTTTCTACTCTTCATTGCTTTTATCACTTCCTCAACTTCCTTCTCAGTTATCTTCTCTGCCGGTCTTAAACTGGGTTACTCTCTATGTTTCCATCCCATTCACTCTCTGCATTCAACAGCATTTCCATATATCTCTTCCATCTTCCTTTAATTCCAAATGGGTCCACAACGATTTGTCCCACTCCATCCTTCATGCAACTCACCCCCATCACATCACACCTCTCTTTCGCTATCTGCTTGGAAATCCTGAATACCGCTCTCTGACCCTCTTCCGAATCTAAGCGTTCTCTGAACATTTTCCTCTATGCCTCCTGCGCCTTTGCTACCTCTTTCTTTTGCCTTCTTGGCTGCCTTTAACTTTCATGCTCTGCCTTTTCTGCCCCCATACCCTTCGCCTTCTGCCACTCCTTGAACTTCTTCCTCTTCTCGTCAATCCCCCCTGGACGAACCCACAATATGCGAATTGAGGCTGTTGAACAAAGAGGATGCAAGAAAAACTAGAAAGCATCTGAAAATGCAAAGCCCGTCCGCGTCCGCTTTGTGTTCAGACGTCTTCTTCTTCCATATGCGAAACATGACGAAAAGTAGACTTTGGTAACCCAATATGCAAAGCCTGCTCAGATTTCATGTCAATCAGAGGAAAATTGACGATTTTGTGCTACCTTAACCTATGACCTTTTGATCCAAAAAATAAAATAAAAGAAAATTTAAAAACAATCAGCTTCTAGATTTTGTTTGGTGACAATATATGCAAATTCTTTCAATTTCAGGTCAATCGGATGAAAATTGATGATTTTAAGTGTCACTGACCTTTGACAAAATTATTAATTTGTCTTGTTCATATTCTCATAATGAAGCTATGTTGAAACTTTGATGACAAAAGCTCAAATGTTAAAAAGTTATGGCACACGCGCGCGCACGTACGTACACACTCACGCATACACAATTACAAAACCCCATGGTTGCCGCTGTGTGGGTGACGGGCTAATAACACAACTCGTTTTCTTTTACATTTCCTTGAATTTTTTGCTTAGTCTCACACCAAATGGAAGAAGCCTGGTGTTGGCTTCACGGTTAAGGTGGCTGGCTTAAGATCTCCGGGTCTTGGGTTCAGCCCCTGCTGTGCCATTAAATAACACCATGTGGGTTGACTCAGCCTGTCATCCCTCCGAGGTCGGAAAACGAGTACCATCTTACTGGAAACAGGGGGCACACATCAGAAGCGTAGCCACGCTCCCAGTAATGATGCAATCCACAGCCACAGGCTACATACGAAATGATTATGACTACATGGGAGCAAACAAACTAGCACCGGAGGAAAAAATTTCAATCCTGACAATCTTTCAATCCTGACATCCTGTCAATTTCAATCCTGACATCCTGACAATTTTCAATCTTTCAATCCTGACAAATCTCACACTCTTACGATGTCTCTCCGAAAAGATCGACTGGACAACCCTCCCATCTACTTTCTCAACAATCCTCTCCAAGAAGTTCTGTCGCTCAAGCTTTTGGGTCTCACTATCTGCCATGATCTTTCTTGGGAAAACCACATTTCCAAGCTGGCCTCCAAAGCCAGTCGCCGACTGGGCATCCTCCATCGTGCGAAGTCCTTCCTCGGCACACCTGAGCTCCTCACCACATACAAGGCTTTCATCCACAGCTCAATGGAATACTGTTCTCCCCTATGGGCCGGTGCTCCTGCCTCACACCTAGCTCGGCTTCACGCTGTCGAAACCAAAGCTTTCAGAATTATTGGAATCTCCCGCGATGAAGCTATCTCTGAGGGCCTTTCACTCACTCACCGCAGGCAGGTAGGTGGTCTTTCTGTCTTCTACCGACTCCTCTCCGGCCTTGCACCCCCAGCTCTCTCTGTGCTCTGTCCCCCAAATATTCCTACAGGTCGCACAAGATCTGCCAGCAACCCTCTGATGGTTAAACTGCCGAAATCTCGGCTCTCTGCTCACCTTCACTCTTTCATTCCTCTTTTCTCCCGCCTCTGGAACAAACTCCCTCACTCCCTTCAATCCCACTCCTCCCTCCAGGTCTTTAAAACAGCTGTTCACCACCATCTCTTATCTTCCCCCATCCAAAACCTTGATCTTTTCTACCCCCACTAATTCACCCCAGATCCACCTTGTTTGAAATTCCAACTTCTTTCCTGGAAGTCCTGGCCGTGTCCATATGTTTTATACCTCTCCCACCCCCCCCCCTTCCCATGCCCCACCCCCAAAGCCCTCGCCCTCTCTCAGATCTCTCCATGTCTCTCGGTCCCTGCTCTCAAATGTTGTGTTTGTGTCCTTCCCCCTCTCTCCCCATCTTGTCTACCGCTCCCGATGTTATATGTTTTTGTGTCGGTTTGTCTTTCTGTGTGATTAATGTTCGCTCTTTCACGAGCCTCGATCTTGTATACAAAAAAAGAAAAAAAAAAAGAAAAAGCCAAGTCTGCACACCGCATTAACCTCCTTGGCAAAGGATGCACAAATCACCGTTTTGAAAGGCGACTCCTACGCGATCTCGGATGAACAAGCCCAAAGCAGTAAGACCTTCGTTATCATTCTTCGTCAGCGAACCTCCATTCTGGAATTCAAGAGGAGGGTACAGAAGGCAAATTGTCTGAGCAGCTGAAAAAATATATAAAATATAATCATAAAAAGTCAAGCATTGTGCTTATTATTTAACTCAATCACAATTAACAGTACAACCATTACCAAAAGAAGATGCTTGGCAGAATCGAGGTTTCCATAGAAAAAGGCATAATGGAGCGGACTCCAACCATTTTCACAATCCTCTCGCATGACATCATCGGGTCGCAGAGTTAAAAGTGTTGTTACCAGAGCTGCACGGCCAGGAAGGGAAGCTGCCAGATGCAGGGGTGAACAGCGGAGACCTTCGAGAAGACCCGTGGCCTTGTTGCAGAGGCCAGGGAGTCGAGCGAGAACCTCGGCATCTGACATTATGGAGAGGAAAGCTGCGACGCGGTTGAAATGCTGCATGGATGGCCATTGTGTAATGCACTCGGGAGAACAAGGGGACGGGGGTGATGAGGAAGGGCTAAGGAGGGAGTTGTGAAAGAATTCTGTGGTGGACACTGACATGTTTATTCAGAAAAGATGGAGGATGAAGGCCGAAGGACAACGTTTGAGCGAAGACAAGGAATGGCGATTTGAGTGGCAGCGGAGCGAATCATGTGGATGAAGAAGTGGTGATTCTTAAATTTATATGAAAGATTATAAAAAAATTAATGAAGACCTACCAGTAATTTGTTTAAAAAATAATTAGAAGAATAATAAAAGACTTTCCTTCAAGAACCCTTCATTTATTCAACCACCAACCCACCCACCCTTTCCCACCCCAACTTTTCACTTGTCTCAAACTTCCATAATTGCACGATGAAACTGCAATGAAATGAGGAAGAATTGGGAGAAAAGGAGTTCATAATTAGGTTTATGATTCACAATAAAACAAAATTACAAAATATGAAGCAAATTTGATCATATGAAAAAAATAATAAAGAAATAAAATTGGTGGTTAAAAATTCATTTCTGTAGACTCTTCGTCATAAATTGGCCACAACACTTTGGAGCTAGCTTGGGAGGGTGCATTGGTCACCACACTCAGGAGCTAGCATGGGAGGGGGTGCATTGGGCACCACACTCGGGAGCTAGCTTGGGAGGGGGAGCATTGGCCACCACTCGGGAGCTAGCTTGGGAGGGGGAGCATTGGCCACCACACTCGGGAGCTAGCTTGGGAGGGGGAGCATTGGCCACCACACTAGGGAGCTAGCTTGGGAGGGGTGCATTGGTCACCACACTCAGGAGCTAGCATGGGAGGGGGTGCATTGGGCACCACACTCAGGAGCTAGCTTGGGAGGGGGAGCATTGGCCACCACACTAGGGAGCTAGCTTGGGAGGGGGAGCATTGGCCACCACACTCGGGAGCTACCTTGGGATGATAGGTGCATTGGCCACCACACTCAGGAGCTAGCTTGGGATGGGTGCATTGGCCACCACACTCGGGAGCTAGCTTGGGAGGGGTGCATTGGCCACCACACTCGGGAGCTAGCTTGGGATGGGTGCATTGGCCACCACACTCGGGAGCTAGCTTGGGAGGAGGGGGAGGGGTGGGGGCATTGGCCACCACACTCAGGAGCTAGCTTGGGAGGGGGTGCATTGGTCACCACAAGCAGGAGCTTGCTTGGGAAGGGGTGCCTTGGCCACCACACTCAGGAGCTAGCCTGGGAGGGGGTGCATTGGCCACCACACTCAGGGGCTAGCTTGGGAGGGGTGCATTGGTCACCACACTCAGGAGCTAGCATGGGAGGGGGTGCATTGGGCACCACACTCAGGAGCTAGCTTTGGAGGAGGAGCATTGGTCACCACAAGCAGGAGCTAGCTTGGGAGGGGGTGCATTGGCCACCACACTCGGGAGCTAGCTTGGGAGGGGGAGCATTGGCCACCACACTCGGGAGCTAGCTTGGGAGGGGGAGCATTGGCCACCACACTCGGGAGCTAGCTTGGGATGATAGGTGCATTGGCCACCACACTCAGGAGCTAGCTTGGGATGGGTGCATTGGCCACCACACTCGGGAGCTAGCTTGGGAGGGGTGCATTGGCCACCACACTCGGGAGCTAGCTTGGGATGGGTGCATTGGCCACCACACTCGGGAGCTAGCTTGGGAGGAGGGGGAGGGGTGGGGCATTGGCCACCACACTCGGGAGCTAGCTTGGGAGGGGTGCATTGGCCACCACACTCGGGAGCTAGCTTGGGAGGGGGAGCATTGGCCACCACACTCGGGAGCTTGCTTGCGAGGGGGTGCATTGGTCACCACACTCAGGAGTTAGCTTGGGAGAGGGAGCATTGGTCACCACAAGCAGGAGCTTGCTTGCGAGGGGGTGCATTGGCCACCACACTCGGGAGCTGGCTTGGGAGGGGGTGCATTGGTCACCACACGCAAGAGCTGGCTTGGGAGGGGGTGCATTGGTCACCACTCAGGAGTTAGCTTGGGAGGGGGTGCATTGGTCACCACACTCAGGAGCTAGCTTGGGAGAGGGAGCATTGGTCACCACACTCAGGAGTTAGCCTGAGTCAGGAGTGGCCACCACACTCAGGAGTGGCCACCACACTCAGCTTGGGAGGAGGGGGGAGGGGTGGGGGCATTGGCCACCACACTCAGGAGCTAGCCTGGGAGGGGGAGCATTGGCCACCACATTCAGAAGCTAGCTTGGGAGGGGGTGCATTGGCCACCACATTCAGAAGCTAGCTTGGGAAGGGGTGCATTGGCCACCACACTCAGGAGCTAGCTTGGAAGGGGGTGCATTGGTCACCACACGCAGGAGCTAGCTTGGGAGGGGGTGCATTGGTCACCACACTCGGGAGTTAGCTTGGGAGGAGTGGGGGCATTGGCCACCACACTCAGGAGCTAGCTTGGGAGGAGGAGCATTGGCCACCACATTCAGGAGCTAGCTTGGGAGGAGGAGGGGGGGGGGTTCATTGGTCACCACACTCAGGAGGTAGCTTTGGAGGAGGGGAGGTGCATTGGCCACCACACTCAGGGGTAGCTTTGGAGGGGGGCGGGGGGTGTATTGGCCACCACACTCGGGAACCAGCTTGGGAAAGGGAGCATTGGTCACCACAAGCAGGAGCTAGCTTGGGAAGGGGTGCATTGGCCACCACACTCAGGAGTTAGCTTGGGAGGGGATGCATTGGCCACCACACTCAGGAGCTAGCCTGGGAGGGGGTGCATTGGCCACCACACTAAGGGGCTAGCTTGGAAGGGGGTGCATTGATCACCACACGCAGGAGCTAGCTTGGGAGGGGGTGCATTGGTCACCACACTCAGGAGTTAGCTTGGAAGGGGGTGCATTGGTCACCACACTCAGGAGTTAGCTTGGGAGGAGGTGCATTGGTCACCACACTCAGGAGCCAGCTTGGGAGAGGGAGCATTGGTCACCACAAGCAGGAGCTAGCTTGGGAGGGGGTGCATTGGCCACCACACTCAGGAGTTAGCTTGGGAGGGGGTGCATTGGCCACCACACTCAGGAGTTAGCTTGGGAGGGGGTGCATTGGCCACCACACTCAGGAGCTAGCCTGGGAGGGGGTGCATTGGCCACCACACTCAGGAGCTAGCCTGGGAGGGGGTGCATTGGCCACCACACTCAGGGGCTAGCTTGGGAGGGGGTGCATTGGTCACCACACGCAGGAGCTAGCTTGGGAGGGGGAGCATTGGTCACCACACTCAGGAGTTAGCTTTGGAGGGGGTGCATTGGTCACCACACTCAGGAGCTAGCATGGGAGGGGGTGCATTGGGCACCACACGCAGGAGGTAGCTTTGAAGGGGGAGAGGTGGTGGAGGGGAGGGGTGGGGCATTGGCCACCACTCAGGAGCTAGCTTGGGAGGAGCATTGGCCACCACAAGCAGGAGCTAGCTTGGGAAGGGGTGCATTGGCCACCACACTCAGGAGCTAGCTTGCGAGGGGGTGCATTGGCCACCACACTCAGGAGTTAGCTTGGGAGGGGGTGCATTGGCCACCACACTCAGGAGGTAGCTTTGGAGGGGGGGGGGGGGGGGGTGGTGCATTGGCCACCACACTCAGGAGCTAGCATGGGAGGGGTGCATTGGTCACCACACTCAGGAGGTAGCTTTGGAGGGGGGGGAGGGGGTGCATTGGCCACCACGCGCAGGGGTAGCTTTGGTGGGGGGGGGGGAGGGGGTGCATTGGCCACCACACACGGGAGCTAGCTTGGGAGGGGTGCATTGGCCACCACACTCAGGGGTAGCTTTGGAGGGGGGGAGGAGGGGATGGTGCATTGGCCACCACACTCAGGAGCGAGCTTGGGAGGGGGGTGCATTGGCCACCACACTCAGAACGCCCAGTTCATTCGAGGGTTGCAGGGTGGGTAAAGGGGATAAAGTTCACTCAGGGGGGCAGGGTAGGGCCGTCTTTTCTGTGCCGAACGACCAGGTCCAAAATCATGTTCGTGTTGATTCTCCGTCACGGTCGAGCTAATAAAATCAAGACTTGAACGTTGCACAACACGAAGGTACGAATACGATCTCTCCGATCGGGGGCCACAGTGAGAAGCAAGATGTCGGTTTTCATCCCACACAAAGTAGGAAGAACTGATGCGTTTTATTTTTAACAAGCCCGAGGGTTGTTTTCCAAAAACTTTAAACTCGCAACTCCGAGTTCTGACCAAACAGAACTAAAAATTAATGATAGCATAGACACTGCAGTTAGTCATTGAAGAAGCTGCGTGATGTTACTCTAAAGACTGGAGGAAATGCATAAAATACAAAAAAACAACAACAACAAACAATACGACATCCACCAAAAGGCAAAAACCGAGACGAATGAACACATTTAGAAGAAGATCCCTCATAAAATGTGAAAAATTGAGGTTTTAAATCATTGGAAAAAGAAAAGTGCTTCTGTAAAACTGCAACTCGCTCGCCAAACTTCTCACCCTCTATTATTTGGAAATGCCACAAGCTGTGAAGGAAACGCAGGACAGAAAGAAGGAAAACTTAAACTCCATAACTGCCGTGCTGGCTACTGAACTGAACTCAACACAACATTACCATTTACCAGCCCCGCAATAAAGCGCCTGCTCATTGGTTGGTGGTAACTTCGCTCAACATCCTCAATGACAATTGGTCAATATTTTGGAATTGCGGTCCTGTGTTATTACTTAAAACAAACCAAACAACTGAGTCGAAATAAAACGAATAATGTATTTGTAAATGAATAAATAAATTCAAAACAAAAGTGGATATTTTAAGCGCGGGGAAATCAGCCAAGCTAATATTATGATGTGATACACCGCAATTAGCAATACCATACGCCTGACAAAATATGGAAACCTTCCTCTCCAAATTTGGATTATGGATTTCACATATATATACATATATATATATATATATATATATATATATATATGTTTCACAAATAACATATATTATTAACTGAATACTCCGCTGAAAACTCCGGAAAGTTTGACGAAGATCCGCTCAGCCATCTCTGAGAAAAATGACGACACAAAGACAGACAGACAAACGGCTCTCTTATACTTGTTATACAGTATAGATCAGCGGTCGGGAATCTATGGCTCGCGAGCCATATATGGCTCTTCCGGTGACGGCATATGGCACCCAGACAATTTTGCGTTGAAAAAAAAAAATTTAAAAAAAAAAATCAGTTTGGAACTGATTTTAAAATACTTGTGATATTTCTTAATAATACTGTGTCATTTTAAAGTAAACAGAAATTAGTTTTGAAGATAAATTTCACGGGTCACGGGTCACCCGTGGGTCGGGTCGGGAACCAATGGCTCGCGAGCATGTCCGCGTCATTGTAAAGGTGAAGAAATCAATTTTATCAGATAGCCAACTAGTTTATCCGCTTCAACCCTTGTAACGGAAAAGATGGCGAAAATAAAAAAAGACGATGATTACCGTGCATTCCAGGCTGCGTGGACAGAGGAATTTGCATTTGGTGAAAGAGCAGGATCTGCGGTATGTCTAATATGCAATGATAAAATTGCATCGATGAAACGGTCACATAAAAAGCGGCACTTCGATACGCACCATGCTTCATTTGCATCGAAATATCCAGCGGGGGACAGCAGGAAAAGGGCATGCGAGGAGCTACAGCGGAGAGTGCAGGCGAGTCAGCAGCAACTACGTGTGTGGACCAAGCAAGGTGACGGGAATTCCGCTAGCTTTGCGGGTGCTTTGGCAATAGTAAGGAATGGAAAGCCATTCACAGATGGCGAGTATGCCAAAACATTCATGCTTGATGTGGCCAATGAACTGTTTGATGACTTCCCAAATAAAGACAAGATAATCAAACGAATAAAAGACATGCCCCTGTCAGCAAGAACTGTGCACGATCGTAGCATCATGATGGCAAATCAAGTCGAGGAAACACAAATTAAGGACATAAACGCCGGGACATACTTTTCTCTCGCGTTAGATGAGTCAACAGACGTTAGCTATCTATCTCAGTGCAGTATAATTGCCAGGTATGCTGCAGGTGACACACTGCGTGAGGAAAGCTTGGCTGTTTTGCCAATGGCAATGAAAGGGACAACAAGAGGAGAGGATTTATTCACGTCTTTCATGGAGTTTGCTAAAGAAAAAAAACTACCGATGGATAAACTTATTTCTGTCTGTACTGATGGTGCACCCTGTATGTTGGGGAAGAACAAAGGATTTGTAGCGCTTCTCCGTGAACATGAAAAGAGAGCCATCCTAAGTTTTCATTGCATCCTGCACCAGGAGGCGCTTTGCGCTCAGACGTGTGGCCAGGAGCTTGGTGAGGTGATGTCGCTGGTCATTCGAGTGGTCAACTTTATTGTTGCCCGAGCTTTAAATGATCGCCAGTTTAAAGCTCTGTTAGAAGAAGTTGGGAATCATTATCCCGGTCTGCTTTTACACAGCAACGTGCGTTGGTTGTCAAGGGGGAAGGTGCTCAGCCGTTTTGCAGCTTGCCTGAGTGAAATCCGGACTTTTCTTGAAATGAAAGGCGTCAAGCATCCTGAGCTAGACAACACTGACTGGCTCCTGCAGTTTCACTATCTCGTGGACATAACTGGCCATCTGAACCAGCTCAATGTGAAAATGCAAGGTATTGGAAATACAATCTCATCCCTTCAACAAGCAGTGTTTGCATTTGAAAGCAAGCTGGAAGTCTTTCTCAGGGACATTGAAACAGGTCGTCTTCTGCACTTTGAAAGACTGCAACAATTTAGAGATGCATGCTTAGCAAGTGACTCCACTCAACATCTGGATCTCCAGCAGCTAGCTGGCTTTACGTCCAATCTCCTGCAGTCATTCAAAGCACGTTTTGGAGAATTTCGTGCGCGCACTGGTCTTTTCAAGTTCATCACTCATCCACATGAGTGTGCAGTGGACAAAATCGACCTGACATGCATCCCCGGGGTCTCTATCGGAGACTTTGAGCTGGAAGTTGCTGACCTGAAGGCATCAGACATGTGGATGAGTAAGTTCAAGTCACTTAATGGAGAGTTGGAAAGTCTTGCGCGACAGCGAGCAGAGCTGGCGAGGGAACACAAGTGGACAGAAATGAAAAATCTTCAACCTGAAGACCAGCTGATTCTTAAAACTTGGAACGAGCTTCCTGTGACATAGCACACAATGCAGCGTGTGAGTATTGCCGTATTGACCATGTTTGGCTCTACATATGCATGTGAGCAGTCATTCTCGCATATGAGGAACATTAAGACCAACCTACGCTCACGTTTAACTGATGGAAGCCTCAACGCCTGCATGAAGCTCAACCTCACCACGTATGAACCAGACTACAAGGCCATCAGCAAAACCATGCAGCACCAGAAGTCGCATTAAAAGTAAGACATATTTAATTTATTATACGTTAAAAATACTATATGGCTCTCAATGAAATATACTTAGAAATATTTGGCTTTTATGGCTCTCCCAGTCAAAAAGGTTCCTGACCCTGGTATAGATATTGGTCAATAATTCCGAAGTTAAAGTGTGGAATGAATTTGTCGAGCCAATCTGCAATATTTATATTAATCATACAACGTGAGAACGAATGAGTCAAGTGAACAAAAGTCAAGTCAAGAAATGAAAAAGAGAACTTCGGAAAATTGGAAGGAATTTTATATATTACTAGCCGCGGTATTTAACCGCACCTTATGCCTTATGCAGAAGGCATTTGGAGTTTTGAAAAATAGAGCCACGTACTTACAATCATGTATCATTCCAATGAATAATCTGAAGGAGCTATGCTCCAACGCGAGTCGGAAGGATTGACGCGACCAAAGACGGAAATTCGTCCGAGTTGCTTTATTGCACGTATCAAACTCGGGCACTCTGAAAAGCCCGTTTATCGGGCAGCAATATATATACACATTATGCCGGAGCGTTTGCCCGGGAAAAGCGAGACCGGGCATGCCCGGGCGTCAATGGCGAGTCCTGGAAAGGCGAGTCTGGACCTGCCCGGGCATCCTGGGCGAGCCTTGGAAAGGCGAGGCTGGGCGTGCCCGGGCGTCCTGGGCGAGCCCTGGAAAGGCGAGAGCGGCATGCCCGGGCGTCCTGGGCGAGCCATGGAAAGGCGAGAGCGGGCATGCCCGGGTGTCCTGGGCGAGCCCTCGAAAGACGAGTCTGGGCATGCCCGGGAAATACGAGACCGGGCGTGCCCGGGAGGCTCGGGCGAGCCCGGGAACAGCGAGTCAGGGCATGCCCGGGAGAGGCGCGTCTGGGCCTGTCCGGGCGGCCTGGACGAGCCCGGCATGGTGATTGCTCCCTGGCCGCGCCCTGGTAGGTGCAAGGCGATTGTGTACACCCAGCGGTAACCGCTACACACGCCCCTCCAGAATCGACTTGCACCGGCAGGGTCAATTTAAGGGGGGTCCGGATGACCCGGCCGAAGCGACCCCTGGAGGGTCGTGGGGGGGGGGGGGGGCGGGGGACTGGGTCCGATGTGGTGGTGGGTGGTCGAGCGGGGGGAACTGTGGACGGGGGGCGGCCTCGCCACGGAGGAAGGGCCAACCGTGGTGGTTGGTCGACATCCACGTGCGCCGGTTTGAGGCGGTCCACTGAACTCCGGTCCGACCGGCCGCCGAAGTCGATGACGAATGACTTGTTGCCCCGTCGCAGGACCCGGAAGGGCCCGTCGTACGGCGGCCGGAGTGGCCCCCGGTGTGCGTCATGACGCACAAAGACGTACTCGGCTGTGCGAAGCACCGGGGGACGTAGGACTGGGGGCCACCGTGGCGGGACGTTGGCATGGGGGCAAATCGTCGGGCGGCCTCCTGGAGGTCCGAGCGCTGGAGAGCTGCGGACCAGGGACTGGTAGCGTCGGGCACGAACTCGCCCGGGACGTGGAGCGGCTAGCCATAGACGAGCTCGGCGGTGGACGCCTGGAGGTCCTCCTTGGGGGCCGTGCGGAGGCCCAAAAGGACCCACGGCAGCCGGTCGGCCCAACCGTCGTCCTGAAGGCCGGCCATGAGCGCGGCTTTCATGGAGCGGTGAAAACGCTCGCACAACCCATTGGCTTGGGGGTGGTAGGCCGTGGTACGGTGGAGCTGGACTCCCAGGTTGCGGGCGACCGTGCCCCACAGCTCGGAGGTGAACTGCGGACCGCGGTCCGAGGAGATGTCCGCTGGTGCGCCAAAACGGGCGACCCAGGTGGCGATGAAAGCCTGTGCCACGTCGGCGGTGGTGGTGGAAAAGAGGGGAATGGCCTCCGGCCACCTGGTGGTCCTGTCCACCATGGTGAGCAGGTGTGTGAAACCCCGCGAAGGGGGAAGGGGGCCAACCAGGACCACGTTGACGTGGTCGAAACGCCGTTTGGGCACGGTGAAAGGTGCCAGCGGGGCCTGGGTGTGGCGGTGGACCTTGGCCCGCTGGCCGGCCGTGCAGGCGTTGGCCCAGTCACGGACGTCCCGTCGAAGGCCGTGCCAGACGAAACATGCCGACACCAGCTTCTGAGAAGCTTTCCGGCCCGGGTGAGAAAGGCCGTGGATGGAGGCGAAGATGCGGCGCTGCCAGGCAACGGGCACGATGGGGCTAGGCTGGCCCTGGGAGACGTCGCAGAGCAGGACAGTTTCCGCAAAGGGGATGTCGGCCAGGCGGAGGCCCGTGTCCGCCGCCCGGAGGGCCTGCACCGTGGTGTCGGTGGTCTGGTCGGCCGCCATGACCGCGAAGTCCACGCCGAGGTGGACCGCGTTCGCGCTGGCCCGAGAAAGACAGTCGGCCACGGCGTTGTCTTTGCCGGCGACGTGCCGGATGTCCGTGGTAAATTCCGACACGGCGGAGAGGTGGCGCTGCTGGCAGGCCGACCACGGCTCCATGACTTTGGCCATTGCGTAAACCAATGGCTTGTGGTCGACGAAAGCCGTGAACGGGCGGCCCTCCAGGAGGTGGCGGAAATGGCGAACGGCCAGGAATAGACCGAGGAGCTCGCGGTCAAACGTGCTGTATTTTAACTCGTTCGGCCGGAGCTGCCGGCTGAAAAAAGCGAGTGGCTGCCAAACCCCGTTCACCCATTGCTCATGTACGGCGCCCACCGCGTAGTTGGAGGCGTCCGTAGTGAGGGCGATGGGAGCGTTGAGCACAGGGTGAGCCAGCAGCGTTGAGTCGGCGAGGGCCCGCTTTGCGCTCGTGAATGCCGCGTCCATGGCCGCGGACCAGACGATGTCATGCTTGGCCGGCTTGCACCCGGAGGGCTTCGTAAAGGGGCCGCATGAGCTGAGCAGCGCGGGGCACGAATCGGTGATAAAAATTCACCATGCCGAGGAACTCTTGCAGGGCCTTGATGGAGCGGGGACGCGGGAACTTGGTGATGGCCTCGACCTTGGTCGGCAGTGGCACGGCCCCGGTCTTGGTGATGCAGTGGCCCAAAAAGTCAACGGTCGTCGTGCCGAAGTGGCATTTGGCCGGGTTGACAATTAAGCCGTGCTCGCTGAGACGTCCGAACAGCGTTCGGAGGTGGAGGAGGTGCTCGGCTCGGGACGTGCTGGCGACGAGGATGTCGTCCAGATAGACGAAAAGAAATGGCAGGTCGCGCAGCACGCCGTCCATCAAGCGTTGGAACGCCTGGGCCGCGTTCTTGAGGCCAAACGGCATCCTCAAAAATTCGAACAGGCCGAACGGCGTGATGACGGCCGTCTTTGGGACATCGGCCGGCGTGACAGGTACCTGGTGGTATCCCCGTATCAGGTCAATTTTCGAAAAAATGACCCGTCCCGCCAAAAGGGTGGAAAAGTCTTGGATGTGCGGGATCGGGTACCTGTCGGGGGTGGTAGCATCGTTGAGGCGGCGGTAGTCACCAGACAGGCGCCATCCGCCCCCCGGCTTTGGCACGATGTGCAGTGGTGAGGCCCACGCGCTATCGGAGCGCCGCACGATGCCGAGGCGCTCCAACGCGTCGAACTCGGCCTTTGCCACGGTGAGCTTGGCCGGGTCGAGGCGGCGGGCTCTGGCGTAGACCGGCGGGCCTGTAGTGGGTATGTGGTGCTCGATCCCATGTCGCACTGCGACGGCCGAAAACGTCGGCCGCGTGAGGGCCGGGAAGTCCGCGAGCAGGCTAGCGAACTCGTTCGCCGTCGGGAGGGCGCATGCCAGTTCGGTCGGTGCGGAGCTGCTCATCGTACATGCCAGGGAGCTGAAGGTCTCGGCGTTGACAAGGCGACGTCGTTTGACTTCGACCAGCAGCCCGTGCGCGCAGAGGAAGTCGGCGCCCAGCAAAGCCATGGGGACGCTGGCGGTCACAAAGGTCCACCGAAAGCGCTGGCTGCCGAAGCAGAGGGTGACGTTGCGCGGGCCGAAGGTGCGTATGGCCGATCCATTAGCAGCGACCAAGGAGGGGCCGCAAACGGCGTTCCGCCTGTCCTGCTCGGAGGCGGGTATGACGCTCAGTTGGGCGCCGGTGTCACAAAAGAAACGCCGCCCGGACGCTTTGTCCTTAATAAAAAGCAAGTTGCCCGAGTGGCTGGTGCTCATGGCTGGTAATGAACGCCGGCCCGGCCGTTTCCCGACTTGCCGAAAGTGCACGGGGGTCGGCATGTCCGAGCCTTGTGTCCAAACCTGGCGTGGTAATGACACCACGCCTGGTCAGGTGGAGGCCCCGGCCGTTGTGTTGGAAGCGGTCGGCACGGCGTGGTGGCCACCAGTTGCACCGGCAGTTCGGCCTCCAACCGCGCAGGGCGCTCGGGCGTCGTGGGCGTCGCCTCGGATGGCGGCGGGCTCCAGGTACTCGCTCCGATGTGCTGGCCTGCCGAGGAGATCTTGTCGGCTTCCCTGGCGAGGGCGCGGGGATCCGTGATTGACGTGCCTGCCAGGGCGAGGCGTACCTGGTTAGGCAGCTGGCGGAGGAACAGCTCTCAGAACAGAAAATCCGGAGAGTGCTCACCGAGCAACGAGAGCATGTAGTCCATCCGCTCGGACGGGCGCATGTCGCCGAGCTCGGGCAGGTCGAGCAGGCGTCGTGCGCGTTCCGCCGGTGAGAGGGCGAAAGCGTCGAGGAGGAGCGTCTTAATCGCGTCATACTTGTCAGCGGCTGTCGGGCGCTCGAGGAGGCTCAGGGCGCGGGCCGCGGTGGCGGAGCCGAGCGCTGCTACCACATGGTGGAAGCGGGTGTCGTCGGCGGTGATGCCTCGCAGGGCGAACTGGGAGTCCGCCTGGGCGAACCAAACAGCCGCGTGAGCCTCCCAGAAGGTAGGCAGTTTAAGGGCAACTGCCGTGTCCATGTTCGGGGTCACCAATGAAGGAGCTATGCTCCAACACGAGTCGGAAGGATTGACGCGACCAAAGACGGAAATTCGTCCGAGTTGCTTTATTGCACGTGTCAAACTTGGGTACTCTGAAAAGCCCGTTTATCGGGCAGCAATATATATACACATTATGCCAGAGTGTTTGCCCGGGAAAAGCGAGACCGGGCATGCCCGGGCGTCAAGGGCGAGTCCTGGAAAGGCGAGTCTGGACCTGCCCGGGCGTCCTGGGCGAGCCCTGGAAAGGCGAGAGCGGGCATGCCCGGGCGTCCTGGGCGAGCCCTGGAAAGGCGAGAGCGGGCATGCCCGGGTGTCCTGGGCGAGCCCTGGAAAGACGAGTCTGGGCATGCCCGGGAAATACGAGACCGGGCGTGCCCGGGAGGCTCGGGCGAGCCCGGGAACAGCGAGTCCGGGCATGCCCGGGAGAGGCGCGTCTGGGCCTGTCCGGGCGGCCTGGACGAGCCCGGCATGGTGATTGCTCCCTGGCCGCGTCCTGGTAGGTGCAAGGCGATTGTGTACACCCAGCGGTAACCGCTACGCGGTATTTAACCGCACCTTATGCCTTATGCAGAAGGCATTTGGAGTTTTGAAAAATAGAGCCACATACTTACAATCATGTATCATTCCAATGAATAATCTATATTTGATAATACTCTCTACCACCAGGTGACGCTATACCATACACATTTACTTGGAGAGAATTTGTGTTTTTTCCCCCACCCTGAACCCTCCTCTAACTTACCCTGTAGGTTTGAAAATGTTTTCTTGCATCTACATTTGCCAAGAGTTTTCCAACGGTATGCAACATGATGTGGATTACTACCGGTGGGGTCGATTCTATCTTCTATCGAGGGACAAACAGAAAATACAACTTTATACATGTGGAATATGCAGGGTGTCACAAGTCTCAGGACACGGTTTTAGCTGCTGATACAATATTTTTATCTTGCCAAAACGAAGTTTTTGCAAGATGTATTAGTCAGCTTGTATGTTTGTTTGTGGTTAATCATTTTTTTTTTCACGTTTAGATCACTCTGTAGACCACAGTTATTATTGGAAACTCCTGTAACTTCGCATATCAGAGTCCTATAGAGATACCCTTCAGCACACAAAATTTTGAAGGTCAAGGTCAAAGGTCAAGGTCACTTTGTGGTCAATCATGGAGGTCGACGAAACACTAATTTTTTGAGTAACTTTGATCGGATCGTCTCCAAACTTCATGGGAATCTAGTATATGGTCCGGCGCTCAGCTGATTAGTTTTTGGTGGCGATCGGCCTTGACCTTCATGGTTAGCGCTGGAGGTCGAAAATTATTGACCCCAAGGTCAAATTTTGAAATCGTAGGTACCATATCGAGTAATACCTCATATGAATGCCCTTGATGAGTGCTTCCCAGATCTGTAAACAGTTTGACGCTATGACGTCATTTGATGACGTCATGACGAAAAAACGGAATTTTCACATTTTGGCAAGATACGGTTCACCCTGTGGGTGACATATGTTCATTTATATTTTTTATCAAGTATTTATACTGTTTTCTTTTTTTCAGATAACACAAATATCAAATTCAACATCAAATTTTAGATAATATTTTTCAGATAATACACGCTGGTGACACTCTATTCCAGTGACAGCGACTCTATCCTGTTCACAGCAACTCTATTCTGGTCAAAGTCACTTTATTCTGGTCACAGCCACTCAATGCTGGTCACAATCACTCTGTTCTGGTCACAGTCACTCGATGCTGGTCAAAGTCACACTATTCTGGTCACGGTCACTCTATTCTGGTCACAGTCACTCGATGCTGGTCAAAGTCACACTATTCTGGTCACGGTCACTCTATTCTGGTCAAAGTCACTCTATTCTGGTCACAGGCACTCAATGCTGGTCAAAGTCACTATATTCTGGTCACAGTCATTCTGTGCTGGTCACAGTCATTCTAAGCTGGTCACAGGCACTCGATGCTGGTCAATGTCACTCAATTCTGGTCACAGTCATTCTGTACTGGTCACAGCCACTCGATGCTTGTCAACGTCACTCTATGCTGGTCACAATCACTCTATGCTGGTCACAGTCACTCGATGCTGGTCAAAATCATTCTATTCTGTTCACAGTCACTCTATTCTGGTCACAGTCACTCTATTCTGGTCACAGTCATTCTATGCTGGTCACAGTCATTCTGTGCTGGTCACAGTCATTCTGTGCTGGTCACAGCCACTCGATGATGGTCAACGTCACTCTATGCTGGTCACAATCACTCTATGCTGGTCACAGTCACTCGATGCTCATCAAAATCATTCTATTCTGTTCACAGTCACTCTATTCTGGTCACAGTCACTCTATTCTGGTCACAGTCATTCTATGCTGGTCACAGCCACTCGATGCTAGTCAACATCACTCTATGCTGGTCACAGTCACTCGATGCTGGTCAACGTCACTATGCTGGTCACATTCACTCTATGCTGGTCACAGTCACAACATGCTGGTCACAGTCGCTCTATGCTGGTCACAGCGACTCTATGTTGGTCACAACGACTCTATTCTGGTCACAGCATCTCTATGCTGGTCACATTGACTCTATTCTGGTCACAGCGTCTCTATGCTGGTCACAGTCGCTCTATTCTGGTCACAGCGTCTCTATGCTGGTCACATCGACTCTATGCTGGTCACAGCGATTCTATTCTGGTCACAGCAACTCTATGCTGGTCATAGCGATTCTATGCTGGTCACAGTCACTCTATGCTGGTTACAGCAACTCTATTCTGGTGACAGTCTTTCTATGCTGGTCAGAGTCACTCTATGCTGGTCACAGCCAATACATTCTGGTCACAGCCACTCTATTCTGGTCACAATCATTATATGCTGGTCACAGCCACTCTATTCTGGTCACAGTCAATCTATGCTGGTCACCGCCACTCAATGCCAGTCACAGTCACTCTATTCCGGTCACAGTCATTCTATTCTGGTCACAGTCATTCTATGATGGTCACAGCCACTATATTCTGGTCACAGCCACTCTATTCTGGTCACAATCATTATATGCTGGTCACAGCCACTCTATTCTGGTCACAGTCATTCTATGCTGGTCACCGCCACTCAATGCCGGTCACAGTCACTCTATTATGGTCACAGTCATTCTATTCTGGTCACAGTCATTCTATGCTGGTCACAGTCATTCTATGCTTGTCACAGCCATTCTATTCTTGTCTCAGTCATTCTATGCTTGTCACAGCCATTCTATTCTTGTCACAGTCATTCTATGCTGGTCACAGGCACTCGATGCTGGTCAAAGTCACTCCATTCTGGTCTGGTCACAGCCACTCGATGCTGGTCAACGTCACTCTATGCTGATCACAATCACTCTATGCTGGTCACAGTCACTCTATGCTGGTCAACGTCATTCTATTCTGGTCACAGTCACTCGATGCTGTCACAGTCACTCTTTCTGGGTCACAGTCACTCTCGGCTATTCACAGTCACTCTCGGCTGTTCACAGTCACTCTATGCTGGTCACAGTCATTCTATGCTGGTCACAACCACTCGATGCTGGTCAACATCACTCTATGCTGGTCACAGTCACTCTATGCTGGTCACAGTCACTCTATTCGGGTCACAGTCACTCTAGGCTGTTCAGAGTCACTCTATGCTGGTCACAGTCACTCTTTTCTGGTCACAGCGACTCTATGCTGTTCACAGCAACTTTATGCTGTTCACAGCAACTCCATGCTGGTCACATTCACTCTATGCTGGTCACAGTCATGATATGCTTGTCACAGTCGCAATATGCTGGACTCTTTGTTGGTCACAACAACTCTATTCTGGTCACAGCGACTCTATGCTGGTCACATCCACTCTATGCTGTTCACATCGACTCTATGCTGGTCACAGCGAGTCTATTCTGGTCACAGCAACTCTATGCTGGTCACAGCGATTCTATGCTGGTCACAGTCACTCTATGCTGGTCAAAGTCACTCTATGCTGGTCACAGCCACTATATTCTGGTCACAGCGACTCTATGCTGGTCACATCCACTCTATGCTGGTCACATCGACTCTATGCTGGTAACAGCGAGTCTATTCTGGTCACAGCAACTCTATGCTGGTCACAGCGATTCTATGCTGGTCACAGTCACTCTATGCTGGTCACAGCAAATCTATTCTGGTCAAAGTCACTCTATGCTGGTCAAAGTCACTCTATGCTGGTCACAGCCACTATATTCTGGTCACAGCCACTCTATTCTGGTCACAGTCACTCTATTCTGGTCACAGTCATTCTATTCTGGTCACAGTCATTCTTTGCTGGTCACAGTCATTTTATACTGTTCACAGTCTTTCTATGCTCGTCAAAGTCACTCTATGCTGGTCAAAATCACTATGCTGGTCACAGTCTTTCTATGCTGGTCACAGCCACTCAATGCTGGTCACAGTCACTCTATGCTGGTCACAGCAAATCTATTCTGGTCACAGTCTTTCTATGCTGGTCAAAGTCACTCTATGCTGGTCACAGCCACTATATTCTGGTCACAGCCACTCTATTCTGGTCACAGTCACTCTATTCTGGTCACAGTCATTCTATTCTGGTCACAGTCATTCTATTCTGGTCACAGTCATTCTATGCTGGTCACAGTCATTTTATGCTGGTCACAGTCTTTCTATGCTGGTCAAAGTCACTCAATGCTGGTCACAGTCTTTCTATGCTGGTCAAAGTCACTCTATGCTTGTCACAGCCACTCTATTCTGGTCACAGTCTTTCTATTCTTGTCACAGTCATTCTATGCTGGTCACAGCCACTCTGTTCTGGTCACAGTCACTCTTTTCTGGTCACAGTCACTCTATGCTGGTCACAGTCATTTTATGCTGGTCACAGTCTTTCTATTCTGGTCACAGTCATTCTATTCTGGTCACAGTCATTCTATGCTGGTCACAGTCATTTTATGCTGGTCACAGTCTTTCTATGCTGGTCAAAGTCACTCAATGCTGGTCACAGTCTTTCTATGCTGGTCAAAGTCACTCTATTCTGGTCACAGTCTTTCTATGCTGGCCAAAGTCACTCTATTCTGGTCACAGTCTTTCTATGCTGGTCAAAGTCACTCAATGCTGGTCACAGTCTTTCTATGCTGGTCACAGCCACTCTATTCTGGTCACAGTCTTTCTATGCTGGCCAAAGTCACTCTATGCTTGTCACAGTCGCTCTATTCTGGTCACAGTCATTCTTTGCTGGTCACAGCAACTCCATTCTGGTCACAGCCACTCTGTTCTGGTCACAGTCTTTCTATTCTTGTCACAGTCATTCTATGCTGGTCACAGCCACTCTGTTCTGGTCACAGTCACTCTTTTCTGGTCACAGTCACTCTATTCTGGCCTTCAGTCATTCTATTCTGGTCACAGCCACTCAATGTTGGTCACAGTCACTCTATGCTTGTCACAGCCACTCTATTCTTGTCACAGTCATTCTATGCTGGTCACAGTCACTCAAGGCTGGTCACAGTCACTCTATGCTGGTCACAGTCTTTCTATGCTGGTCAAAGTCACTCTATGCTGGTCAAAGTCACTCTATGCTGGTCACAGCAACTCCATTCTGGTCACAGCCACTCTGTTCTGGTCACAGTCTTTCTATTCTTGTCACAGTCATTCTATGCTGGTCACAGCCACTCTGTTCTGGTCACAGTCACTCTTTTCTGGTCACAGTCACTCTATTCTGGCCTTCAGTCATTCTATTCTGGTCACAGCCACTCAATGTTGGTCACAGTCACTCTATGCTTGTCACAGCCACTCTATTCTTGTCACAGTCATTCTATGCTGGTCACAGTCACTCAAGGCTGGTCACAGTCACTCTATGCTGGTCACAGTCTTTCTATGCTGGTCACAGCCACTCAATGCTGGTCACAGTCACTCTATGCTGGTCACAGTCACTCTATTCTGGTCACAGTCTTTCTATGCTGGTCAAAGTCACTCTATGCTGGTCAAAGTCACTCTATGCTGGTCACAGTCTTTCTATGCTGGTCACAGCCACTCAATGCTGGTCACAGTCACTCTATGCTGGTCACAGCAAATCTATTCTGGTCACAGTCTTTCTATGCTGGTCAAAGTCACTCTATGCTGGTCACCGTCACTCTATGCTGGTCAAAATCATTCTATGCTGGTCACAGTCACTCAATGCTGGTCACAGTCACTCTATTCCTGTCACAGTCATTCTATGCTGGTCACAGTCATTCTATTCTGGTCACAGGCACTCAATGCTGGTCACAGTCACTCTATTCCTGTCACAGTCACTCAATGCTGGTCACAGTCACTCTATTCCTGTCACAGTCATTCTATTCTGGTCACAGCCACTCAATGCTGGTCACAGTCATTCTATGCTGGTCACAGTCATTCTATTCTGGTCACAGCCACTCAATGCTGGTCACAGTCACTCTATTCCTGTCACAGTCATTCTATGCTGGTCACAGTCACTCAATGCTGGTCACAGTCACTCTATTCCTGTCACAGTCACTCAATGCTGGTCACAGTCATTCTATTCTGGTCACAGCCACTCAATGCTGGTCACAGTCACTCTATTCCTGTCACAGTCATTCTATGCTGGTCACAGTCACTCAATGCTGGTCACAGTCACTCTATTCCTGTCACAGTCACTCAATGCTGGTCACAGCCACTCAATGCTGGTCACAGTCACTCTATGCTGGTCACAGCAAATCTATTCTGGTCACAGTCTTTCTATGCTGGTCAAAGTCACTCTATGCTGGTCACCGTCACTCTATGCTGGTCAAAATCATTCTATGCTGGTCACAGTCACTCAATGCTGGTCACAGTCACTCTATTCCTGTCACAGTCATTCTATGCTGGTCACAGTCATTCTATTCTGGTCACAGGCACTCAATGCTGGTCACAGTCACTCTATTCCTGTCACAGTCACTCAATGCTGGTCACAGTCACTCTATTCCTGTCACAGTCATTCTATTCTGGTCACAGCCACTCAATGCTGGTCACAGTCATTCTATGCTGGTCACAGTCATTCTATTCTGGTCACAGCCACTCAATGCTGGTCACAGTCACTCTATTCCTGTCACAGTCATTCTATGCTGGTCACAGTCACTCAATGCTGGTCACAGTCACTCTATTCCTGTCACAGTCACTCAATGCTGGTCACAGTCATTCTATGCTGGTCACAGTCACTCAATGCTGGTCACAGTCACTCTATTCCTGTCACAGTCATTCTATGCTGGTCACAGTCATTCTATTCTGGTCACAGCCACTCAATGCTGGTCACAGTCATTCTATGCTGGTCACAGTCACTCAATGCTGGTCACAGTCACTCTATTCCTGTCACAGTCACTCAATGCTGGTCACAGTCATTCTATGCTGGTCACAGTCACTCAATGCTGGTCACAGTCACTCTATTCCTGTCACAGTCATTCTATGCTGGTCACAGTCACTCTATTCCTGTCACAGTCACTCAATGCTGGTCACAGTCATTCTATGCTGGTCACAGTCACTCAATGCTGGTCACAGTCACTCTATTCCTGTCACAGTCATTCTATGCTGGTCACAGTCACTCAATGCTGGTCATAGTCACTCTATTCCTGTCACAGTCATTCTATGCTGGTCACAGTCATTCTATTCTGGTCACAGCCACTCAATGCTGGTCAAAGTCACTCTATTCTCATTACAGTCGCGAATGCCATTTTTGTTTGACATTTTTGTTTGACACATTTGAGAAACATTACGACACATTTGAGACACATTATGACACATTTGAGAAACATGATAAGACATTTGAGAAACATGATAAGACATTTGAGACAAATTTGAAACATTTGAGACACATTATGACACATTTGAGACATATTATGACATATTTGAGACACATTACGACACATTTGAGAAACATTACGACACATTTGAGACACATTATGACATATTTGAGACACATTATGACACATTTGAGACATATTATGACATATTTGAGAAACATTACGACACATTTGAGACACATTATGACATATTTGAGACACATTATGACACATTTGAGACACATTATGACATATTTGAGATACATTATGACACATTTGAGACAAATTTGACACATTTGAGACACATTACGACACACTTGAGACAAATTTGACACATTAGGACACATTATGACACAGCTTAGACAAATTTGACTCATTACGACACATTGTGACACATTTGAGACAAATTTGACACATTATGACACATAATGACACTTTTGAGAAACATTACGACACATTTGAGAAACATTACGACACATTTGAGAAACATTACGACACATTTGAGACACATTTTGTCATTAAAAACACTGATCACTTTTACCTGGAACATCATCATTCAAAACAACTTTAGAATATAAACTGATCACTTTTACCAGGAAAATCATCATTCAAAACAACTTTAGAACATAAACTGATCACTTTTACCAGGAAAATCATCATTCAAAACAACTTTAGAACATAAACTGATCACTTTTACCAGGAAAATCATCATTCAAAACAACTTTAGAATATAAACTGATCACTTTTACCAGGAAAATCATCATTCAAAACAACTTTAGAACATAAACCGATCACTTTTACCAGGAAAATCATCATTCAAAACAACTTTAGAACATAAACCGATCACTTTTACCAGGAAAATCATCATTCAAAACAACTTTAGAACATAAACTGATCACTTTTACCAGGAAAATCATCAGTCAAAACAACTTTAGAATATAAACTGATCACTTTTACCAGGAAAATCATCATTCAAAACAACTTTAGAACATAAACCGATCACTTTTACCAGGAAAATCATCATTCAAAACAACTTTAGAATATAAACTGATCACTTTTACCAGGAAAATAATCATTCAAAACAACTTTAGAACATAAACTGATCACTTTTACCAGGAAAATCATCATTCAAAACAACTTTAGAAAATAAACTGATCACTTTTACCAGGAAAATCATCAGTCAAAACAACTTTAGAATATAAACTGATCACTTTTACCAGGAAAATAATCATTCAAAACAACTTTAGAACATGAACTGATCACTTTTACCAGGAAAATCATCATTCAAAACAACTTTAGAACATAAACTGATCACTTTTACCAGGAAAATAATCATTCAAAACAACTTTAGAACATAAACTGATCACTTTTACCAGGAAAATCATCATTCAAAACAACTTTACAAAATAAACTGATCACTTTTACCAGGAAAATCATCAGTCAAAACAACTTTAGAATATAAACTGATCACTTTTACCAGGAAAATAATCATTCAAAACAACTTTAGAACATGAACTGATCACTTTTACCAGGAAAATCATCAGTCAAAACAACTTTAGAATATAAACTGATCACTTTTACCAGGAAAATAATCATTCAAAACAACTTTAGAATATAAACTGATCACTTTTACCAGGAAAATCATCAGTCAAAACAACTTTAGAATATAAACTGATCACTTTTACCAGGAAAATCATCATTCAAAACAACTTTAGAATATAAACTGATCACTTTTACCAGGAAAATCATCATTCAAAACAACTTTAGAATATAAACTGATCACTTTTACCAGGAAAATCATCAGTCAAAACAACTTTAGAACATAAACCGATCACTTTTACCAGGAAAATAATCATTCAAAACAACTTTAGAACATAAACTGATCACTTTTACCAGGAAAATAATCATTCAAAACAACTTTAGAACATAAACCGATCACTTTTACCAGGAAAATAATCATTCAAAACAACTTTAGAACATAAACCGATCACTTTTACCAGGAAAATAATCATTCAAAACAACTTTAGAACATAAACCGATCACTTTTACCAGGAAAATAATCATTCAAAACAACTTTAGAACATAAACCGATCACTTTTACCAGGAAAATAATCATTCAAAACAACTTTAGAACATAAACCGATCACTTTTACCAGGAAAATCATCATTCAAAACAACTTTAGAACATAAACCGATCACTTTTACCAGGAAAATAATCATTCAAAACAACTTTAGAACATAAACTGATCACTTTTACCAGGAAAATAATCATTCAAAACAACTTCAGAACATAAACTGATCACTTTTACCAGGAACATCATCATTCAAAACAACTTTAGAACATAAACTGATCACTTTTACCAGGAAAATCATCATTCAAAACAACTTTAGAACATAAACTGATCACTTTTACCAGGAAAATAATCATTCAAAACAACTTCAGAAATTAAACTGATCACTTTTACCAGGAAAATAATGATTCAAAACAACTTTGAAACATAAACTGATCACTTTTACCAGGAAAATAATCATTCAAAACAACTTTAGAACATAAACCGATCACTTTTACCAGGAAAATCATCATTCAAAACAACTTTAGAACATAAACCGATCACTTTTACCAGGAAAATCATCATTCAAAACAACTTTAGAAAATAAACTGATCACTTTTACCAGGAAAATCATCAGTCAAAACAACTTTAGAATATAAACTGATCACTTTTACCAGGAAAATCATCATTCAAAACAACTTTAGAACATAAACCGATCACTTTTACCAGGAAAATCATCATTCAAAACAACTTTAGAATATAAACTGATCACTTTTACCAGGAAAATCATCATTCAAAACAACTTTAGAACATAAACTGATCACTTTTACCAGGAAAATCATCATTCAAAACAACTTTAGAAAATAAACTGATCACTTTTACCAGGAAAATCATCAGTCAAAACAACTTTAGAATATAAACTGATCACTTTTACCAGGAAAATAATCATTCAAAACAACTTTAGAACATGAACTGATCACTTTTACCAGGAAAATCATCATTCAAAACAACTTTAGAACATAAACTGATCACTTTTACCAGGAAAATAATCATTCAAAACAACTTTAGAACATAAACTGATCACTTTTACCAGGAAAATCATCATTCAAAACAACTTTACAAAATAAACTGATCACTTTTACCAGGAAAATCATCAGTCAAAACAACTTTAGAATATAAACTGATCACTTTTACCAGGAAAATAATCATTCAAAACAACTTTAGAACATGAACTGATCACTTTTACCAGGAAAATCATCAGTCAAAACAACTTTAGAATATAAACTGATCACTTTTACCAGGAAAATAATCATTCAAAACAACTTTAGAATATAAACTGATCACTTTTACCAGGAAAATCATCAGTCAAAACAACTTTAGAATATAAACTGATCACTTTTACCAGGAAAATTATCATTCAAAACAACTTTAGAATATAAACTGATCACTTTTACCAGGAAAATCATCATTCAAAACAACTTTAGAATATAAACTGATCACTTTTACCAGGAAAATCATCAGTCAAAACAACTTTAGAACATAAACCGATCACTTTTACCAGGAAAATAATCATTCAAAACAACTTTAGAACATAAACTGATCACTTTTACCAGGAAAATAATCATTCAAAACAACTTTAGAACATAAACCGATCACTTTTACCAGGAAAATAATCATTCAAAACAACTTTAGAACATAAACCGATCACTTTTACCAGGAAAATAATCATTCAAAACAACTTTAGAACATAAACCGATCACTTTTACCAGGAAAATAATCATTCAAAACAACTTTAGAACATAAACCGATCACTTTTACCAGGAAAATAATCATTCAAAACAACTTTAGAACATAAACCGATCACTTTTACCAGGAAAATAATCATTCAAAACAACTTTAGAACATAAACTGATCACTTTTACCAGGAAAATAATCATTCAAAACAACTTCAGAACATAAACTGATCACTTTTACCAGGAACATCATCATTCAAAACAACTTTAGAACATAAACTGATCACTTTTACCAGGAAAATCATCATTCAAAACAACTTTAGAACATAAACTGATCACTTTTACCAGGAAAATAATCATTCAAAACAACTTCAGAAATTAAACTGATCACTTTTACCAGGAAAATAATGATTCAAAACAACTTTGAAACATAAACTGATCACTTTTACCAAGAAAATCATCATTCAAAACAACTTTAGAACATAAACTGATCACTTTTACCAGGAACATTAACTTTGAAATCAACTGTAGAACACAAACTGATCACTTTTACCAGGAAAATCATCATTCAAAACAACTTCTTCTTCTTCATTATCGACTTCCGCTTCCGGTCCGGTCTGGAGAGGACGCTGGCGTTACTTGTTCGCCGCTTCTCCGACTGGGCCATTGCACATAGTTTGCTTTTCTGGTGGTCGTGGCGGATTTTTGACCGTTGGGTCTGCCCCCTGCTCGGTCCCGGCTCTGCTCCTGGCTTCGCCTGCCCGGCTCCTCCACTGTTTCCTTAGGCCCGCTCCCGTTGTTTGTGGCGGTTGTTTGCGGCGGTGGCTGTTTGCCGCTGTGGTCTTGGTTTGCTTGATTAGCGGCTGCGGTTGTGTGCGGCGGTGGCTGTTTGCCGCTGTGGTCTTGATTAGCGGCTGCGGTCGTTTGCCGCTGCATTTGCCGCTTTGCCTCATCGAACCTTGGCCTCGTACTCGTCCCTTCGCTCCTGCCTGGCATGGCTCTGAGGTACTCTGCCGCAAGGCTTCTTCTGCTCAATACTCACTCCACCCCATCATGCATCTCTGCAATCAAATCCCACGGACTCCTGCGACGAACTAGATACATTCATAGAGGCTCCGGTCGTAAGTTTGTTTACTTACAAACAGGTCACTCCATTCCCGTACTCTGGTCGGCTCAGCGCACTCCCACTCATTGTCCCAGCGCACCTGGTCACAGCAACGCACACGATCGCACCTCCTGTCTGCAAACCCTGGCTAAATCACCTGAGTTCATCCCCACCGTACAAAACAACATCAAGCTCACCCTGTTCAATACCTGGTCCCTCAACAACAAAAGCCTCATCCTGAACGACTACATTCTGGATAATAAACTGGACTTTCTCTGTCTCACTGAAACCTGGCAACAACCTCTGGACTACTTCTCACTCAACCTCACTACACCCAATGGATATTCTTACATCAATAAACCACGCTCGGAGGGCCGAGGTGGTGGAATTGCCGTAATTCACCGACAAGACATCAAGACCAGCCTCATCTCCATCTCATCTGCTCCATCATTTGAACACCTGGCTTTTAAACACTCTGGTCACACACAGTCAGTCATGGCTGTCATCTACCGCCCTCCCAAACCACACCCATCATTCCTGTCTGACTTCTCCTACTTTCTGACCCAGCTCTGTTCCCTCTCCCCCTCAATCCTCCTCCTCGGTGATTTCAATATCCACATAGACTCCACTGACTCCACAATAACCACTGACTTCACTGATTTACTCACCTGCTTTAACCTCACTCAACATGTCAACTTTCCTACCCATAACCGTGGTCACATTCTCGACCTTGTCTGCTCTACTGGATTAATTTTGCACCATCTCTCTGGCTCCGACCTCACCCTCTCTGACCACTTAGCCATCACTATGACCATCAACAACCCCACCCCAGCACCAAGGCATTATCGCACTATCAACTTCCGTAAGCTAAACGCTCTTTCACCTACCTCATTCTCATCCACCCTCTCTGAAAAAATGTCCACTTCTCCCTTCGTTGACCTCCACACCCCTTCTGACCTCACTGACTACTACAACCACACTCTCTCCACCTACCTCAAACGCTCTTTCACCTACCTCATTCTCATCCACCCTCTCTGAAAAAATGTCCGCTTCTCCCTTCGTTGACCTCCACACCCCTTCTGACCTCACTGACTACTACAACCACACTCTCTCCTTCTGCCTCGACCAGCTTGCGCCTATGAAAACCAAAACAGTTTCTTTCACCCATTCTGCTCCCTGGTTTACCCCTGAACTCCGCCTGATGAAAACTCGTGCTCGCCAACTTGAAAGACTCCGCAATAAAACAGGTCTCACAATTCACTACCAAGCCTACAAGGACCACCTACAACACAACAAAGATGCCCTCTCCCGCGCACGCTCCGCCTACTACTCTCAAATTATCCACTCTGGCTCCGGAAACCCAAAAGCACTCTTCTCTACAATAAACAAACTCCTCAGCCCCCTGAACACCACCACCCAGTCATTCACAGTAGACAACTGCATCTCCTTCCTTTCATTCTTCCAATGCAAAATTGACAACAGCTTAACCACCACCGCACCGCTCCCCCTCAAACCACCTGCCCCCCCCTTATCCTGCCAACCCCTGTCTCAATTCTCCCCAGTCTCCCCTACTGACCTCTGTGAACTCCTCATAGGAATGAAAACTGCCACCTGCACTCTTGACCCCATCCCCTCCAGCTTTGTCAAGGCCTCCCTTCCTGCTCTCTCTCCACTTATCACTGCAACAATAAACTCCTCCCTGTCTACAGGCATCGTCCCACCATCCCTCAAAATTGCTGCTGTTACCCCCATTCTGAAAAAACCTGGACTCAACCCTGACACCCTAAATAACTTCAGACCCATCTCCAACCTACCCTTTCTGTGAAAAGTTTTGGAACGTGCTGTAGCCACTCAACCTAAACATCACCTCTCTGCCAATAACCTGTATGAAACATTCCAATCCGGATTCCGCTCCAACCACAGTACTGAAACTGCTCTCCTCAAAATCACCAACGACCTTCTCCTCTCCTCTGATGCTGGCAACCTCAACATTCTCATCCTCCTCGACCTCAGCGCCGCCTTTGACACCATCAATCACACCATCCTCCTCACCCGACTTGAAACCACCTTTAACATTACCGGCACTGCCCTCTCTTGGATCAAATCATACCTCTCTGACAGACGCCAGTTCATCTCCATCAATAACTGCAAATCCCCCACTGCTCCCCTCCCCCAAGGTGTCCCCCAAGGTTCAGTTCTTGGCCCCCTCCTCTTCATCCTGTACCTGTCCCCCCTTGGTCACTTAATCTGCCGTCATGGTCTCCAATTCCACTGCTTCGCCGATGACATCCAGCTTTTCATCTCCACCAAGTCCATCTCCACCGCCACCCACTCTATCCTGACAAACTGCATCACTGAAATAAAATCCTGGCTTCAAATCAACTTCCTCAAACTTAACTATGATAAATCTGAAATAATCATCATTGGCCCAAAAACGCTCACCAAATCCACCCATAACTTTGCCCTCAACATCGACGGTTTCCCAGTATCCACCTCCCCTCACATCCGGAATCTTGGCATCATCTTTGACCAAACCCTCTCCTTCGACAAATACACTAAACAGATCACAAAGACAGCCTTCTTTCACCTGAAAAATATCGCCCGTCTCCGTCCATCCCTCTCCTCCACGGCTGCAGAAACGCTCATCCACGCCTTCATCACCTCCCATCTGGACTACTGCAACAGCCTCCTCTATGGTTCACCCTCAATAATCACCAATAAACTCCAATACATTCAGAACTCCGCTGCCCGTCTACTCACCCATTCCCGGACCCGTGACCACATCACCCCCGTCCTTTACAAGCTTCACTGGCTCCCCATCCCCCAGAGAATCCAGTACAAAATCCTCCTCTTGACCTACAAAGCCCTCCATAACCTGGCCCCATCCGACCTGACTGACCTCCTCTCCAGACACACTCCCACCCGCAACCTCCGCTCTGCTGGTACCAACCTCCTGACCCCCCACCCCCCATCCGGACCAAATTCAGATCCTGGGGGGACAGGGCCTTCTCCATCGCTGCTCCCACCCTCTGGAACTCACTACCTCACACCATCAGAGACTCCTCCTCACTCACCACATTCAAAACATCACTCAAGACCCACTTGTTCAACACTGCATTCAACATTTAACCTACAGCATTTAACCCCTGGCTATCTCTTCTCCTTCTCCTTCCTTTTGCTTTGATTATTTACCTATTGATTTTTGTCTTTTTGCACTTGTTTTTTGTACTCTGTCAAAGCGTCTTTGGGCTTCTTGAAAAGCGCTATTTAAAATAAATGTATTATTATTATTATTATTATTATTAACTGTAGAACACAAACTGATCACTTTTACCAGGAAAATCATCATTCAAAACAACTTTAGAACACAAAACTGACCACTTTTACCAGGAAAACCATCATTCAAAACAACTTTACAACACAAAACTGATCACGTTCACGAGGAACATCAACATTGAAATCAACTGTAGAACACAAACTGATCACTTTTATCAGGAAAATCATCATTCAAAACAACTGTAGAACACAAACTGATCACTTTTACCAGGAAAATCATCATTCAAAACAACTTTACAACACAAAACTGATCACGTTCACGAGGAACATCAACATTGAAAACAACTGTAGAACACAAACTGATCACTTTTGCCAGGAAAAATCATCCACGGCTTGATTAGTTCTACAACTAGAAATATAGTTCTACAACTGTAGAACACAAACTGTAATCATATATTCATTTAAATGGAACAGGTGGTGGTGATGCTGTGGCCTGTGTCCGATCAATATCACAAGGTCTCGTACAACTGAGACTGGGACTCATCACAATGCTTCTTCTTCAGAGCCATGTACGAGGCCTCGTGTCTCTGTCCCTGTTGGAAAAACATAAACAAGCAATGATGATATTTTCACATGATTGTACGAATACACGATACACGTACAGTACGATGATATGTCGCATTGTCACGCGAAGTAGTGACATGGGCATTGAGGAAGTTAGGAGTGGAGGAATGGTTGATCAGAGTAGTGATGGCAATGTACAAAAGAGCGTGCACAGCTGTAAGGATGAAGGACGGGAACAGTGGTGAGTTTGAGGTGAAGGTGGGAGTGCATCAGGGGTCGGTAATAAGTCCACTACGATTTGTAGCTGTCATGGACGTGCTGGCTCGGAACGTAAAGGAGGGTTTACCGTGGGAGTTGTTGTATGGAGATGATCTGGTGTTGATTGCGGAAAGTATGGATGGACTGAAGGAAAAGATGAACAAGTGGAAGGAATGCATGGAGGCAAAATGTCTGAAGGTGAATATCGGAAAAACGAAGGTGATGGCAAATGGTAAAGCATGTGGTGAGGTGGAAAGAACTGGGAAGTGGTCGTGTGCTGTGTGCAGGAAGGGTGTCGGAGTGAACTCCATTCAATGTACAATGTGCGCTGAGTGGGTTCATCAAAAAATATAGTGGTTTGAGAGGGTCATTAACCAGTGTGGCAGGTACATTCAAGTGTAAGGTGTGCATAGAGGGAGCTGCAGATGGAGGAATTGTTGAGTTGGATCTTGGAGACGGCGTGAAGCTGGATGGTGTGAAAACATTTTGCTACCTAGGAGATATGCTGAATGGAGAAGGTGGATCAGACCCGGCAACGGTTGCTAGAGTGAGATGTGCATGGAAGAAGTTTCTGGAACTGAGTGGCGTGCTGATGAGGAGGGGAGTGTCGTTGAAGCTGAAGGGAAAGGTGTATGCTGCATGTGTGAGAAGTGTTATGATTTATGGGAGCGAGACATGGGTCATGAATGTAGAGCAGCAACGAAGGCTGGAAAGGGTGGAAATGTGAATGGTTCGGTGGATGTGCGGAGTATCATTGAGAGAGAGGAAGTGATGGATGCTGTGAAGAGAAACAGGTTGAGATGGTTTGGTCATGTGTTGAGGAAGGATGAAAGTGACTGGTTGAGAAGAGTGATGGAAATGAATGTAGAAGGAAGTAGTGGACGGGGAAGACTGAGAAAGACTTGGCTAAAGGTGGTGGAAGAAGAAATGCGGGCAAGGGGGTTAACAAGGGGAGATGTAGAAAATACGCATGGCTGGCGGACTTCCTCTCTAGTCGTAGTCAACGTGTGGCCCTGAATGGGTTTCTCTCATCTCCTCTTCCTGTTCAGGCTGGAGTTCCCCAAGGCAGTGTTCTGGGCCCTGTGCTTTTTCTGGTCTTCATCAATGATCTCTCTGACTCTCTTGAAAATCCTCTCTATCTCTTTGCTGATGACTCTACTCTCTGTCGCTCCATTCTTCATCCCTCAGATCGGCAGTCTGCAGCCTCCTCACTCTCTGCAGACCTGGACAAAATCACAGACTGGGCAAACAAGTGGAACATGTCTTTCAATCCTGACAAATCTCACACTCTTACGATGTCTCTCCGAAAAGACCGACTGGACAACCCTCCCATCCACTTTCTGAATAATCCTCTCCAAGAAGTTCTGTCACTCAAGCTTTTGGGTCTCACTATCTGCCATGATCTTTCCTGGGAAAACCACATTTCAAATCTGGCCTCCAAAGCCAGTCGCCGACTGGGCATCCTCCTTCGTGCGAAGTCCTTCCTTGGCACACCTGAGCTCCTCACCACATACAAGGCTTTCATCCGCAGCTCAATGGAATACTGCTCTCCCCTCTGGGCCAGTGCTCCTGCCTCACACCTAGCTCGTCTTCACGCTGTTGAAACCAAAGCATTCAGAATCATTGGAATCTCCCGCGATGAAGCTAACTCCAAGGGCCTCTCACTCACTCACTGCAGGCAGGTTGGTGGTCTTTCCGTCTTCTACCGACTCCTCTCTGGCCTTGCCCCCCCAGCTCTCTCTGGGCTCTGTCCCGCAATTATTCCTACAGGTCGCACAAGATCTGCCTGCAACCCTCTTATGGTTAAACTGCCAAAATCAAGACTCTCTGCTCACCTTCACTCCTTCATTCCTCTTTTCTCCCGCCTCTGGAACAAACTCCCTCACTCTCTTCAATCCCACTCCACCCTCCAGGTCTTTAAAACAGCTGTTCACCACCATCTCTTATCTTCCCCCATCCAAAATCTTGATCTTTTCTATCCCCGCTAATTTCACCCCAATTCCACTTTTTTGAAATACCAACTTCTGTCCTGGAAGTCCTTGGTGTCCTTGTGTTTTATACTTCTCCCCACCCCCCCCCTTCCCACGCCTCCCCCCCCCCAAGCCCTCTCCCTCCCACACATCTCCCTGCTCTTAAATGTTGTGTGCCCTCAAGTGTTTGTGTGCTTCCCCTGCTGTTGTCTTCCGCTCCCTCTTTTTATATATTTTGTTTGTTTGGTTGATTTGTTTGTGAAGTAAATGTCAGCTTTCACGAGCCTCGATTCAGTGTACAAAAAAAATAAAAATAAAAATAGGGCAAAATGGAGAAGATTGTCATGCGGCCTGTAAGGCTAACCTTCGCTCTAGAATGGAAAATGGCCTTAAAATGCCTGTTGTTGTTGTTGTTGTTATTGTTGTGCGTAGTCCTATTTAAAAATTGTAGTTATATAAATAACCAACCTGTCCTCATGGTTATGTTCTGTGAATTAATAATTATTAAAGCAGTAAATAAACCGGGATTTAATTAAACTAGTACATCCGCTCCCAAAGGGAGCAGCAGAAAGGGTCATGTTGTTATCCTCTTTGGGGTATATAGATTAATGTAGATCTACGCTCAGGCCCGTTCGTCTGTGTTGGTCGGATTTTTCGTCGGATTTTTCCTCCTGTTCAATTTATTGATGAACAGTCAAAGCGACTGCTTAAAAAGGTAATCGTACATGTTTGTAGTTTCTCATATTTAAAATTTTTTTGGTGGGGGTGACCCACTAAGTGCCATTATAAGCTATTCATACACATTAATATGTGTTTGTCCAAGGGGCAAAACCCCCTTGGGGAGATTGGGGAATATTAGCATTGATATTGTTGGAATTAATATTAGCATGGAATATTAGCTGTTATCATTTATGTTATTATTTATTCTTCTTCTTCTTCTTCTTCTTCTTATTATTATTATTATTATCATTATTATTATTATTATTTTTGTACACAACATCGAGGCACGTAAAAGAGCTAACAATAATCACAAGAAAACATAAAGGCCACATAAAACATAACAAAGGGAGCGGGAGACAAGATGGGGAGAGAGAGGGAAGCACACAAGTACAACAGCAGAGAACAGGGACATTGGGAGTTTTGGGGGGGGGGGGAAGGAAGGGAGGGGGAGGGTGGGAGAGGTATAAAACACATGGACACTGCTAGGATTTCCAGGAAAGAAGTCGGTATTTCAAAAAAGTGGATCTGGGGTTAATTAACGGGGGTAGAAAAGCTCAAGGTTTTGGATGGGGGGAAATAAGAAATGGTGGCGAGCAGGGCCTGGAGGGAGGAGTGGGAATGAAGAGAGTGAGGGAGTTTGTTCCAGAGGTGGGAGAAAAGAGGAATGAAAGAGTGAAGGTGAGAAGAGAGTCTTGATTTTGGCAGTTTAACCATAAGAGGGTTGCTGGCAGATCTTGTGCGACCTGAAGGAAAATTTTGGGGACAGAGCACAGAGAGAGTTGGGGGAGCAAGGCCGGAGAGGAGTCGGTAGAAGACAGAAAGACCACCTACCTGCCTGCGGTGAGTGAGTGAAAGGCCTTCGGAGTCAGCTTCATCGCGGGAGATTCCAATGATTCTGAATGCCTTGGTTTCAACAGTGTGAAGCCGAGCTAGGTGTGAGGCAGGAGCACCAGCCCAGAGGGGAGAGCAGTATTCCATTTAGCTGCGGATGAAAGCCTTGCATGTGGTGAGGAGCTCAGGTTTGCAGAGGAAGAACTTCGCACGATGGAGGATGCCCAGTCGGCGACTGGCTTTGGAAGCCAGCTTGGAAATGTGGTTTTCACAGGAAAGATCATGGCAGATAGTGAGACCCAAAAGCTTGAGTGACAGAACTTATTGGAGAAGATTGTTGAGAAAGTAGATGGGAGGGTTGTCCAGACGGTCTTTTCGGAGAGACATAGTGAGAGTGTAGGATTTGTCAGGATTGAAAGACATGTTCCACTTGTTTGATCAGTCTGTGATTTTGTCCAGGTCTGCAGAGAGTGAGGAGGCTGCAGACTGCCGATCTGAGGGAAGAGGAATGGAGCGGCAGAGAGTGGAGTCATCAGCAAAGAGATAGAGAGGATTTTCCAGACAGTCGGAGAGATCATTGATGAAGACCAGAAAAAGCACAGGGCCCAGAACACTGACTTGAGGAACTCCAGCCTGAACAGGAAGGGGGAGATGAGAGAAATCCATTCAGGGCCACACGTTGATTATGACCAGAGAGGAAGTCCGCAAGCCATGGGTGGAGATTTCCATGGATCCAATAGGAGGAAAGTTTGGTGAGCAGAGCGAGGTGCTAGACCGTATTGAAGGCATGTGATATGTCAAGGGAGACAGCTCTGATTTCCTGTTTGGCATTGAGGACCTCCATCCATTGTTGAGACAGCATAAGCAGCATGTCCAGAGTAGAATGACCTAATCTGAAACCAAATTGATGATCAGAGATCAAGCCATTGGAGAAGAGGAAGGATTTTATGTCAGAAGCGATGATCGATTCCATGACTTTGCTGATAATTGGGAGAAGGCTGATTGGTCGGTCGTTGAAAGAATCTGTTTTTACACGTTTTTGTGTGAAGCTGTAATGTTGGTTGATTTCCAAGCAGATGGCAGATGACCTTGAGCAAAAGAGAGGGTGAAGAGAACAGAGAGAGGGTGTGAAAGAGCGGAAGAGCAGGATTTTAGGACCCGTGGGCTGATGCTGTCTGGTTCAGTTGCAGTACCTGTCGAGGTTTGACAGAAACCTTTTCACCTTGTCAGGAGAGAAGGACACAGCTGGGTCCAGGAGCAGCTGGGTTTGACTGGGTAACACAGAAAGAGATGGGTTTGGGACACAAGATTTTGAGGCAAACACAGAGTTGAGGCATTGAGCTTTTTTACGTGCGGAGTCAGGTGTGTTGCCGTTTGAGGTAAGGGAGGGGATGGAGGGGGAACAAACACCAGAAACAGATTTGACCAGACGCTACCAGGATTTGGAGGAGGGAGACAGGTTTAAGAGTTAAGTCTTGAGAGTAGAGAGATATTGTTTCTTGGCTCTCCTGAGGGTAGATACACACTGGTTCCGAGCTTTGCTAAAGGAATGGAGATTGCCTTCCGTTGGATTTGCCTTCTATGAGGAGAAGGCAAGTTGTTTCAGGGCAACTGACTCACCACAAGATTCTGTGTACCATGGACGGGAGGAAGGGAAATGGGAGGAAGTTGTTGTTACTTTTGTTAATAGAAGTGGCCTTGGAAAAATACCACAATAAACTATTTATACCCCTCAACATGGATTTTGGCCAAAGCAGAAAACACCATGGGGGCTAGGGGGGATTAAGGGGGGGAGGGTGGAGGGAATTAAATCGCTACAACCTCCGTCGTGCGACCCTTAGTCATCCTGTCAATTTGTTTGAGATAGGATAAGCAAAAACCAAATACATTGCAGTCAGGCAGACAGATAGACAGACAGACATTAAATTTCGTATTTTAGTATGATGATAATTCCACAGACTCACTGATTCATGAAGTTCAGCATCCGCTTGGGTCGAATTCCCTATGAGATAAAAAAAAAAACAACAGACATTTAATGCATTTTTGTTTGGTTTGTGTATTTATAAATCATTTTTAAAGTACACCTCGTTATGTTCACGGGGTTTATTGTGTTCGATAATCTACACTATAAGAGAGCCGTTTGTCTGTGTGTCTGTGTGTCGCCATTTTTCTCAGAGATGGCTGAACGGATCTCCGTCAAACTTTCAGGGGTTTGTCAGTGAGTGCCTTGAATTTATTTGAAATATTTGAAAAAAAATTGTCTTTTTTGGGGGATTTAAAAAAACAATCGCTCTATAGTGCCTAAACCTTTTGATTAATGACAGTTATATACAAGTACACATACGCATAAATAAATCTATCTATAATTCCAGTAATCTCTGTGTGTCTGTGTGTGTGTCTGTGTGTTTGTCTGTGACCGCTGTTTCGCGACAACTACCGGTCCGATATACTTGCAACTTGCCAGGTATATTGCTGGGGACCCGAGGATGTGCCTTTTCAAGGTTTCATATTAATCGGAGAAGTAGTTAGCGAGCTATGTCCAAAAAACGATTCAACCAATCAGAGAGCAGCGAGCTATCACGTGTGCCGAACGTGGCGAACAGACTCTGCCTCGGACGGCACATTTGAGAGCGTATTCATTTATTTCACGTTGGCAAACTATGTTGCCGCTATGTTGGCGTTAAACTATGTTTTAAAACTAATTAAAACTAATTTGCGATTCAACGTAACCGATATGCGACCTTCCTGTGACCTTCGACCTTCGAGCTCCTGTGAGAGCGTGCGCCATTACGGATAGTAATTCAATTAAAACCATAAAAACATTGTCCCAATTCAGTCAGAGCGAAGGGCATTGTTTTAAGCGAAGAGCGTTTTATTTTTCCCCTAAAATTCAGTCGCCGGACGGTGAAAGTTTTTTTTTTTGGGCAGCTACTGGCAGCCACGTACGGCCAATCACAGGACACGTTGTTGTGTCGACGTGCCGTGTTGTTTTCCCTCGCGGTTTGGAATGTTTTTCCTCTTCTCTTTCTACTTTTCCTTGCGATTAAATTGCAAAAAGCCAAAATGCGTTGGCGCTAATTGAATAATTGAGCATGATGGGGCAGGGTGATGGCAGGGTGATGGGAGGGTGATGGCAGAGGGTGATGGCAGAGGGTGATGGCAGAGGGTGATGGCAGAGGGTGATGGCAGGGTGATGGGAGGGTGATGGCAGAGGGTGATGGCAGAGGGTGGTGGGAGGGAGATGGCAGGGTGATGGGAGGGTGATGGGAGGGTGATGGGAGGGAGATGGGAGGGTGATGGGGCAGGGTGATGGGGCAGGGTGATGGGGCAGGGTGATGGGAGGGTGATGGCAGGGTGATGGGAGGGTGATGGCAGGGTGATGGGAGGGTGATGGCAGAGGGTGATGGCAGAGGGTGATGGCAGGGAATTAACATTAACGAATAAAATTTGTAATGTAATAATTTGTAATAATTTGTAGTAATATAATAATAATAACGAATTCTGCTCTGTTTCAATTCTGTTTCAATTTGGTGATATGCTTTGCAAACCTTTTTTTTTTTTAACTATTTTAAAACTAAAACAATTCGAACATGGAATACATACTGACACTGCACTTTCAGGTCTCCTACAAATCCTACCCTGTCGCCTCACCGTGGCGTAGGAGTGGCAATGGTCAATGGCATCGAATGTCATGGCTAGCAAAGACAGGGAGGTAAACTTGATTTAAATTTGGAAAAAAAAATTTTTATTTTTTTTTGGCAAGGAACGGACACCCACGTACGGGCACGTCCTAGTATAAAACAATTACCAGACATTTGAACACAAATCATCAAACAATTCAGATTCAATCAAACAATTCCAGAAGCGGTTGAAGTTGGTAGTAAGTCTGCTTCTTCTTCCTGAACGTCATCAAACTTAACTCAGAAACGTGATCAACGGCACATTCAGCAGCATATATTCAATGAAAAGGTAAAATGACGATTTGACATTTGTGATGGATTCTGATTTGGATGTAATTGATTTTCTATTATATTTTCCCTCATTTCAAATATGGTAATGTTTCTTTTTCGCTTGAGCAACGCCGGGTACTCCAGCTATAAATGCGTATATACTTTAGTCGGGGTACAAATACAAATTTGTGGGGAGGTGGGGGGCTAACATAGGCTATGTAGCCGCGGCCTCGTGCGGGGTTGTGGGGGTCATGGGGGAGGGGCGTAAATTCTCTATGTAAATGTGTACCGTGTAGCGCCACCTGGTGTTGATGGCAGAGGGTATTACAATTTCATTTTTTACCTGGGCAACACTGAGGTCAAAACACTCTTCGCATGGGTACATTTTTCCTTCTTCTCTTCCCCCCCTCACTCCAAAACGGAGGGGTCTCCCAAAGCCACCCCCCAAAATATGTATATGTAGTTTATCTTTCCCCACCCTCTATCCTCAACACCCCCTCCCCTTCCCCTCCCACTCCCACCACTCCCTTGCTCTTCCCTCCCCCAACTGACTCCCCCCCCCCCCCCCCAGCAATGCCGGGCATTCAGCTAGTGTTCAATAATATTGCGAAAGGATTGCGCAATAAGGAAGAGGCACTCGAAGTGTATCCCCATGGTTGGCTGTGGGACTAGAATAGCTCCTTTTTATTTATTTTCTTAATTCTATGTTCATTCTTCTGTTAAAAGACCTTCCTTATCTATCTCCCCCCCCCCCCCCCCCTTCGAGACCTCTACATAATTTCTTGCTTCAGAACTTAGTGCGTGGCTTGAGAAGGAAACGAAGAAGGGAGTGGGGAAGAAGAGGCGTGCACGGCCGTCGTGGAGGGTTTGAGTGACAGGCAGCAACAAAGGCAGGGACGAGCACCCGGGTTTTGTGCTGAGGAAGTCGACCATCTGTGGAGAAGTTCGGTGATCCCTCCCTATGGCTGTCAGTTGGAGGCACGGTTTGTGTAGGAGGGACTGGTGTGGAACTAGTGAGGAAGAAGGCCTATGGGGGCCTGGTGCATGAGGCATCTGATAGCGAAACGGAAGAGTGCAAAAGCGTGTAGTGCACGACGAGTATCGTCTTCGCCACCCAGAGGAAAGGTGCTGGTTCCTGATGTTGAAAGTTAGGAAGAGTTGCGCTGATCGATTGGCTCATGGAGGGTGAGGACGTGACCTGAGGGAGAGACGGGAAGGTAGAGGCGCCATCTTTGGAGCCCCCGAGGGAGAGAGGGGAAGGTAGAAGCGCCATCTTTGGAGCCCCCGAGGGAGAGAGGGGAAGGTAGACGCGCCATCTTTGGAGCCCCCGAGGGAGAGACGGGAAGGTAGAGGCGCCATCTTTGGAGCCTCCGAGGGAGAGAGGGGAAGGTAGAGGCGCCATCTTTGGAGCCCCCGAGGGAGAGAGGGGAAGGTAGAGGCGCCATCTTTGGAGCCCCCGAGGGAGAGAGGGGAAGGTAGAGGCGCCATCTTTGGAGCCCCCGAGGGAGAGAGGGGAAGGTAGAGGCGCCATCTTTGGAGCCCCCGAGGGAGAGAGAGGAAGGTAGAGGTGCCATCTTTGGAGCCCCCGAGGGAGAGATGGGAAGGTAGAGGCGCCATCTTTGGAGCCCCCGAGGGAGAGAGGGGAAGGTAGAGGCGCCATCTTTGGAGCCCCCGAGGGAGAGAGGGGAAGGTAGAGGCGCCATCTTTGGAGCCCCCGAGGGAGAGAGGGGAAGGTAGAGGCGCCATCTTTGGAGCCCCCGAGGGAGAGAGGGGAAGGTAGAGGCGCCATCTTTGGAGCCCCCGAGGGAGAGAGGGGAAGGTAGAGGCGCCATCTTTGGAGCCTCCGAGGGAGAGAGGGGAAGGTAGAGGCGCCATCTTTGGAGCCCCCGAGGGAGAGAGGGGAAGGTAGAGGCGCCATCTTTGGAGCCCCCGAGGGAGAGATGGGAAGGTAGAGGCGCCATCTTTAGAGCCCCCGAGGGAGAGAGAGGAAGGTAGAGGCGCCATATTTGGAGCCCCCGAGGGAGAGAGGGGAAGGTAGAGGCACCATCTTTGGAGCCCCCGAGGGAGAGAGGGGAAGGTAGAGGCGCCATCTTTGGAGCCCCCGAGGGATAGAGGGGAAGGTAGAGGCGCCATCTTTGGAGCCCCCGAGGGAGAGAGGGGAAGGTAGAGGCGCCATCTTTGGAGCCTGCAGCTCAGACAGGACCGCAGGGAGTCATCTAAAACAGGCTTGATCTCCCTTCCCCCTCATTCCCTTTCCATTGCTATCTTTTTTGTCCCTTTCTTTTATTTTATACACTGGCAAATATTATTTTGTTATTTTGCTTTCCTTTGTCCCTCCCCTTGGGATTAGATAGGGATATCTGTTGGGGTGTTTGATTGTCGTGTCTGTCTTGTCCCGGCGCCTGTCTGTCCTCCTTTAATTAGTTATTTCTTTATCTCCACATGTCCGTGGAATTTTCCTATTGTTTTTTTTCTTGTACGGCTTGGTCGTATGTCCTGCAGTTTGGTTTATCCTGAGTGAAGGATTTGTATGCATTTTTACCTCTGTCACCAAAGGTGGATGGAGCTTATGTTTTCACCCCTGTCCATCTGTCTGTTTGTTTGTTTGTGAACATTATGTCTCAAAAAATTGTGGACAGATTCAGACGAAATTTGGCAGAGAGGTAGCATATGTGACAATGACGAAATTATTAGATTTTGGTGAAGATCCGGATTCGGATCCGGCTAGTGTAATTTTTTAAGTGATTCTTCACCATTGGGAGATAGGGCCAAAAACGATACATAGCAGGATATCTCAAAAATTTGTGGACATATTTGGACGAAACTTGGTGGACAGGTTATGTATGTGACAAGGAGGAATCGATTCAATTTTGGTGAAGATCTGAATATGGATTCGGATATGAGAATTATTTAATTTTTAAGTGATTCTTTAACATTCGGAGGTAGGGCTAAAACCAACACATAGCAGGATATCTCAAAAAGTTATGGATGGCTTTGGACGAAACTTGTTGGACAGTTTGTGTGTGTCACAAGGAAGAATCGATTCAATTTTGGTGAAGATCTGAATATGGATTCGGATATGAGAATTATTTAATTTTTAAGTGATTCTTTAACATTCGGAGATAGGGCTAAAACCAACATATAGCAGGATATCTCAAAAAGTTATGGATGGATTTGGACGAAACTTGTTGGACAGTTTGTGTGTGTCACAAGGAAGAATCGATTCAATTTTGGTGAAGATCTGGATATGGATTCGGATATGAGAATTATTTAATTTTTAAGTGATTCTTTAACATTCGGAGATAGGGCTAAAACCAACATATAGCAGGATATCTCAAAAAGTTATGGATGGATTTGGACGAAACTTGTTGGACAGTTTGTGTGTGTCACAAGGAAGAATCGATTCAATTTTGGTGAAGATCCGGATACGGCCAGTATTCTGTTTTAAGTGATTCTTCACCATTTGGAGATAGGGCCATAAATGATAGATAGGATATCTCACAAAGTTGTGGATGGATTATTTAGATTGTAGTGAAACGTAGGAACTCTAAGTCATGTTATAACCCAGGTGTAGTAACATCTCTTGCCCATAATAAACCTACAAGACCGACATGAATTAAATCAATCTCGTAAAGAGGAATATTATCCACTTGGTGAGGAAAATGAGATATTTGGAACCACTGTTAGTTATCAACAAATAAAGGAATTTAATAAAGCTAAAATCAACAACAGTTTCGCCATAGTTCATTTAATGAAAACACAAAGAACAGGATTTTTTTTTTATAGTAAGCCAGGGAATACAAACTGATTTAACAACAGGAAGATGGGGAAGTATTACCTGTCATCATATTAATCTCTCATATATTTCTGATACATAAATGACAGCAAGAAGACTTCAGGAAAATTATAATTTCTGTATCAAAGCATACCTACAAGAAAAGGGTATTCGGTATTTTAATAAATATGTTCTACAACATAAGAATGGAAGTTTTTCAATAAAAGATTGGCTTTATAACAAACAAACAACAACAGGCATTTTAAGGCCATTTTCCCTGCTAGAGCGGGGGTTAGCCTTGCGGTCCCCACAACAAGCTTCTCCATCTTGCCCTATTTTCTGCATCACTCCTTGTTGACCCCCTTGCCCGCATTACTTCTTCGACCATCTTTAGCCAAGTCTTTTTCGGTCTTCCCCATCTTCTACTTCCTTCTACATTCATTTCCATCACTCTTTTCAACCAGTCACTTTCATCCTTCCTCAACACATGACCAAACCATCTCAAACTGTTTCTCTTCACAGCATCCATCACAGGCTCTAAACCTACAAATGTAGATTTAATTAAAATGTTAAATAATGAAAAGGTTTTAAAGTTGATAAAATACAAAGCTCTTTTAGAAATTCTGAAGAAATTTTATTGGTTTACTGTTGTAAAAAAAATGATTTTGGATACAGGAATATCAAGAAATCCAGATGAATATATTGTTGCGGATCTCAAAACGTCGGCCTTCCCCTTACCAAGGGGGGATTAATCCCCTTGTCTTTTATCTAGCCGACGCGATCCGGGGCCATCACGTTCCTTCCGGTCAGCGCTGAATAGGGTGGTAGGTCGAATTAGTCCTATTACCTAATTACCAGCGCCTCCCAGGAAGCAAGGAAATAACCCTGCCCGAACCACAGTTTTAGTGGACACGCCGAGCGATAGCGAGCCGTGATTCGGGCCGTTAACAGGAACTAACCCGATTGGAGCGGTTCCTAATCGTGCCACGTTTACCCAATGGAGAAATCACTAAGACGGTCGAATTAAGAGGAAACAGGAAGAACAGATTGGTTTATTAACTATTTACACAGGAAGAAGGAGAAGTACAGAATACACAGGGCAGCCTTAATAACAGTCTTAACTTATCCCTGGACACGGGCCCGTTCGCACTCAGACTCAGACTCACATGGGGATGTAGATGGTCGGGGTTGAAGGTCCAGGGATGATGTCCACAGTTCGCTCCGGTCCCCGACTCGTACCACGAAGGAGATGGTAGACGGCAGGCAAGCTCTCCGTGTGTCATTGGCGCGGATCAGACAATTATCGGGGGGATCGGTAAGCTGGGCGATTACACTGGCGTGGCTGCATATGTAATAGCTATACTGGTGCTTTATGCACGTTCCCAGTATAGTTCAATACAATGCGCCACTTTCACAAGTCCTCTGCAATGCGCCGCTCCAGCAATGCTTTTACCACGACAAGTCCTTTAACACAGGGCGCTCTCCCAACGAGTCCTCGCAGTTCTCTCAATGCTCATCAGTCTCCTGGTACCAGACCTTTGACGCAGTCCAACAAGAGTCCTTCTACAATTCGCAACGCCAGCCAGTCCTTCCAATAAAGCGCCTCTCACAATAGTCCTTCACCGTCCTTATCACGCGAGTCCTCTGTAAGTCCTCTTCGCGCAGTCCTTATCACGCGAGTCCTCTGGTAAACCGCATAAGTCCTTCTGCAACGCGCAAATTGTCCAAGTCCTCCCGAAGGGCTTTGCGTGCGCGGTTATATAGCGCCGCCCAGCGAACCCTCTCGAATGTGCCCGACGCGCACTGACCACGCCCCTTAGGCCATGACCACTGAGCCCTGGTTGGTTGTTGGGGTCTTACCGGCTCCGCCCTTGACGTCTGCTTGACGTGGCCACACCCCCAACCTCGCGCTCCGCCCCTTTTCCAGGCCTTACCTCGTGGCATCTGGGCTGGTTTGAGCGAAAACCCACGAGCAGCGAACGCTGCTGGCAAGCAAGGTGCATTAGCCGAATCGGGGCACGGGATGGATGCTGCCCAACGAGGTAGATTTGGAAGGTGGGCCGTAAAATGAACGGGGCCTACTCGTATTTATTTCTTTTACACAACGCAGGTATCACTATTGGAAATGGCCTTATCTCACATATACTAAGATATAACTAACGTTCTAAGGTGACCTACGTGTTGCATGTGGATTAACTATGGGGGCAAAACCTTTAACCTTTATTAATCAAATATGTACACTTTCTCAGAACCGCAACATTATGTTTGATAGTCTATGGGTAGATGGTTCAAGGGTAGTAAGGGATGAGGAAGGAGTTGAAGAAGAAAGTGAGGCAAGGGTGAAGGGAGAGAGGGAGGAAAGGGAGAAAAAAGAGAGGAAGGGAAGGGAGAAAAGAGAGAGAGGAGAGGGAGAAAAGAGAGAGGGAGGAGAGGGAGAAAAGAGAGAGGGAGGAGAGGGAGAAAAGAGAGAGGGAGGAGAGGGAGAAAAGAGAGAGGGAGGAGAGGGAGAAAAGAGAGAGGGAGGAGAGGGAGAAAAGAGAGAGGGAGAAAAGAGAGAGGGAGAAAAGAGAGAGGGAGGAGAGGGAGAAAAGAGAGAGGGAGGAGAGGGAGAGGGAGGAGAGGGAGAGGGAGGAGAGGGAGAAAAGAGAGAGGGAGGAGAGGGAGAAAAGAGAGAGGGAGGAGAGGGAGAAAAGAGAGAGGGAGGAGAGGGAGAAAAGAGAGAGGGAGGAGAGGGAGAAAAGAGAGAGGGAGGAGAGGGAGAAAAGAGAGAAGGAGGAGAGGGAGAAAAGAGAGAAGGAGGAGAGGGAGAAAAGAGAGAAGGAGGAGAGGGAGAAAAGAGAGAGGGAGGAGAGGGAGAAAAGAAAGAGAGAGGGAGGAGAGGGAGAAAAGAGAGAGGGAGGAGAGGGAGAAAAGAGAGAGGGAGGAGAGGGAGAAAAGAGAGAGGGAAGAGAGGGAGAAAAGAGAGAGGGAGAAAAGAGAGAGGGAGAAAAGAGAGAGGGAGAAAAGAGAGAGGGAGAAAAGAGAGAGGGAGGAGAGGGAGAAAAGAGAGAGGGAGAAAAGAGAGAGGGAGAAAAGAGAGAGGGAGGAGAGGGAGAAAAGAGAGAGGGAGGAGAGGGAGAAAAGAGAGAGGGAGGAGAGGGAGAAAAGAGAGAGGGAGGAGAGGGAGAAAAGAGAGAGGAAGGAGAGGGAGAAAAGAGAGAGGGAGGAGAGGGAGAAAAGAGAGAGGGAGGAGAGGGAGGAAAGAGAGAGGGAGGAGAGGGAGAAAAGAGAGAGGGAGGAGAGGGAGAAAAGAGAGAGGGAGGAGAAGGAGAAAAAGAGAGGGAGGAGAGGGAGAAAAGAGAGGGAGGAGAAGGAGAAAAGAGAGAGGGAGGAGAGGGAGAAAAGAGAGAGAGAGGAAAGAGAGAAAAGAGAGGAGGAGAGGGGGAGAAAAGAGAGAGGGAGGAAAGGGAGAAAAGAGAGAGGGAGAAAAGAGAGAGGGAGGAAAGGGAGAAAAGAGAGAGGGAGGAAAGGGAGAAAAGAGAAAGGGAGGAAAAATATAAAAATATGTTAACCAGTGAGATTAATAAAAAATTGGCGGTATTACAAAAAATAAATCAAACTCAACGCACTGAGGAGGAAAATAAAGAAATTAAAAGTCGAATAAAAATATTAGCTTTAAGAGTGCTTGACATAACTTCAATATCCGGGAGGAGATTAAAATGAGAAAATGGGGATAAGGAAGAAGGAAAAGATTATGTGGTTGATGATGTTGGTGTTATTGACTTGAGTTAAAGTTTAACATATATATTTTTCCCCTAAAAAATGGAGGAGAGAGTGAAGGCATTCCTACGGATTCTTTATGTTTTAAAAATCAAGATAGAAATGTATATGTTGGAAACCAAAAAGGTTTCCACACTCTGTATTAATTTTTCTCATAAACAAATGAGTTGTGTTAAGTGTAAAAATAACTAAAAATACTAAAAACTCTATTAAACTAAAAACGGAAAATAGAACCAATACAAAAAATATATCGTATGTTAAAGGTAAAAATAATAGAGTTTATCAAAAGGGGATATGTTTAGTTTGTGGCTTTAAAAAGTGTCAATTCATTTCTAAGCATAAAAGTGGGGGAGATATACAAAAGTTTTTGTCGGGTAGTAAATTTACAACAACTGGAATTCCAGGGAATTGCACCTACCGGGGTATTCCTTCTGTGGTCCAGGAACAAACTTGGATAAAAGATTAGATGAGGCTGACAATCCTAAACCTTGGTCTGAACCTCTAAATAGGGTTGATGAAGTGTGTATGAAGCACGATATTGGTTATGGGAAAAGCACTACATTGGATGAAAAACATGAAACCGACAGAGAAATGTTGTATAATCTGTCTTTGATACTAAATCCAACGTTGAGAGACAAAGTTGATAGGTTTATCGTGAAAAAGCTGCTATGTGCTAAATTTAGACCAAAAAAACTATTAAGCTCTAATGATGTCATCAAGACTGAAGAGCTTTTGGCTGACAAATTCCTTAAACCTATAATCACAAGGTATAAAAGAAGGAAGGTTTATTCCATAGGGGTGGATTACATCTGGTCCACTGATTTAAATTGAACTAAATAATGATAAGGGACACAAGTATGCTTTAACCGTTATTGATTTGAGGAGTACATTTGCATGGGTTGTTCCTTTGAAAAACAAGAGGGGTAATACTCTGATGTTAACTTTCAGTGGAATATTTAGTAAAAGCAAAAGAAAACCAAAGAAGTTATGGACTGATGAGGAAACCGAGTTCTATAACAAAATATTTATTAAATGTCTTAAAGATAATGGTATTACATTATACAGCACCTTTAATAAAGGAAAGGCAGTTGTTATTGAGCGTTTTCATCGTACTTTGAAAGGGAGACTATAAAAAATTCACACAACTCGGTTCCCAACAATGCGTATCTTCAATCCAGGACATTGTAGATAATTACAATAATACATTTCATTCATCAACCAAATCAAAACCATCGGAAACATTTACCAAATTAGAATATGAAAAGGAGATTCATTCGAGGAATCCAATGTTCAAAGTTGGTGATATTGTAAGAATATACAGATGGAAAAGCCATTTTGAGAAAGGTTATACAAAGATATTGACTAATAAACTTTTTAAAATCGTTGATGTAATGGATACAGTCCCTTGGACTTACAAATTATATGATTTAAATGGAGAAGAAATCTTGGGATCATTTTATTCACAGGAATTACAAACGACACAAGTGAGCAGATAATACCCTTGAAAGCAATGGGTTGGTGCTTCACAATCCTCTACAATACACCTCTATGGACACTCGAGGACCAAGTCCAAGGTGTATAGAAGGGGGAATCTGCTGAGGTATTAAAAATAATAAATAAACAATACTATATATAATGTGTGTAATGGGGGATGTTCTTAGATCTGTGAACCCCAAACACAGAATCCTCAACTGAATCATCAGTCAGGGCTTAACTTTTGTTTGTTGGTGTTTGTGAGTGAATAATAATATAACAGGGAGCATAATCAACCCCAACCCAACCCCAACACTAACCCAACCCCAACGCAACCCAATCCTAACCCAACTCAACCCCAACCCCAACCCTAACCCTAACCCAATCCAACCCATCCCTAACCCTCACATTCAAAATCCCAACCCAACCCTAACCCAACATAATCTTTTTTAAAAATGCTTATTTCAATGATTTCTTTTTGCCTCTTCTGCCAATTCTGTCTTTCAAGACTTTCAAGTTTTAAGAAGTAGAAATGGGGAGGAAGAATTTTCCAGCATTTTCTTCCTCAAACCCCCTTGATATTGCTGAAATATATGTAAAAAAAAAAAAAAAACTTATCTAATATTGAATTTAATAACAAATATATAATTTAATTTATTTCCAATCAACTGAACTTACCTTTCATCAAGCACCATCAAACAAAGAACAATGTTAATTGGTTTAGGATCCAAAGAGTGTTCTTTGTGTAATCCATAAGCAGAGTCTCCAAGATAGGAAGAGTCTCCAAGATAGACCCCACAGGCAGTGTCTCCAAAATGAAACCAGTTTTCAAAGTCTCCAAGGCAAAACTCTTTTCCTGATTTTATTAAATTTAGTGATTCTCCAAGGTAGGCTTCACAGTTAGAACAATCTAGGCAAAACTCATATGTTTTACCCAAATTTAGTGATTCTCCAAGGTAGGCTCCACAGTTAGAACCATCTAGGCAAAACTCATATGTTTTACCCAAATTTAATGAGTCCCCAAGGTAGGCTCCACAGTTAGAACCATCTAGGCAAAACTCATATGTTTTACCCAAATTTAATGAGTCCCCAAGGTAGGTTCCACAGTTAGAACCATCTAGGCAAAACTCATATGTTTTACCCAAATTTAATGAGTCCCCAAGGTAGGTTCCACAGTTAGAACCATCTAGGCAAAACTCATATGTTTTACCCAAATTTAGTGATTCTCCAAGGTAGGCTCCACAGTTAGAACCATCTAGGCAAAACTCATATGTTTTACCCAAATTTAATGAGTCCCCAAGGTAGGCTCCACAGTTAGAACCATCTAGGCAAAACTCATATGTTTTACCCAAATTTAGTGATTCTCCAAGGTAGGTTCCACAGTTAGAACCATCTAGGCAAAACTCATATGTTTTACCCAAATTTAGTGATTCTCCAAGGTAGGCTCCACAGTTAGAACCATCTAGGCAAAACTCATATGTTTTACCCAAATTTAATGAGTCCCCAAGGTAGGCTCCACAGTTAGAACCATCTAGGCAAAACTCATATGTTTTACCCAAATTTAATGAGTCCCCAAGGTAGGCTCCACAGTTAGAACCATCTAGGCAAAACTCATATGTTTTACCCAAATTTAATGAGTCCCCAAGGTAGGTATTGAAACCATCTCGGCAGAACTCATAATATGTTTTCCCAAAATTTAGTGAGTCTCCAAGGTAGGTATTGAAACCATCTCGGCAGAACTCATAATATGTTTTCCCAAAATTTAGTGAGTCTCCAAGGTAGGTATTGAAACCATCTCGGCAGAACTCATAATATGTTTTCCCAAAATTTAGTGAGTCCCCAAGGTATAACTCTTTGGCTGGGTTATCAAGGTAAAACTCGTTCTGTGGGTCGTGGTTGTTCAAAAGGTCTTCAAACAAATCAATAATTTTACCCCAAGTTGTGGTAAAAGCAGTGTTTTAATTTTGTATCTCAGATACAATTTCCTGTGAGAGAAAATAACAATGTATTAATTTAATACAAGATTATTATATGTATAAATCAAACTCTGTAAATATTAAAAGAAACTCTTACCTCCATTGATAAGAGGTTTGAATCCAGTTCATCAATTTGAAGGCTTAGTTCCACACAGGTAGTAGGACTCCAAGGAAGTGCAAAGTCATCCCACTCAAGCTCAGCACAGTAGTCCATTCTCAAGAGAAGCAGGAAGTTGTTTAAATTTTGCCTGTGTTTCCACCCTTTATATAAGAATGGTGGGTATGGTTTCCTTTGGAGATTCCCTGGGAAATTCCCAGGCTTGTGGGGCAGAACATAACAGGAAATGATGTAACAGTGGGTGGGATTTATAAAAGTGGACGTGGCTTATTAAAATGGGTATGGTTAAGTGGAATGAGGGTAAAAGTGGGTGGGCTTAAGAAAAAGTGGGCGGGGCTTAGGAAAAGTGGGTGGGGCTTAGTAAAAAGTGGGTGGTGCTTAGGCAAAGCGGGTGTGGCTTAGGAAAAATATGTGGTTCAGGAGGAAATCAGACAAGAGCAATAAGAGAGGTTTATTATTTCATCTCTGTCCAACAACGATACCTAAACCGAGAGTTAAAATCTAATGTAAAATGTATCAATATTTTAGATGGTGATTCTGTTTTTAAGAAAATTAAGCTATTACCTAAAAATGAAACACAAATATTCATTGGGTCTCTGTATGAGTATAATGAAAAATGGGGGAGGGAGGAAAGGGGGTGCAATTTTTCGAGAGAGGAGTGGTAGTCAATAAGTTTCCTTAATTTTCCCCATTGACTTCAATGTTAAATTTTATGTGAGCCAGAACCTGCTTTTCCCTTCTATTTCTATTCGACTGTTTTGTGTTCAACATGGAGGATACTTCATGATAAACTAATATTTTTTTACATTACAGGTATGTTCCTGCTGATCTGGTATTGTTTCACTGATATACCCCATGTATAAGAACGGACCCTCGAGTTGGTGTGAAATCCCCACTTGGGGACATTTGGTGATGACGTCACAAGAGAGTGCCGGAAAGTCCCCGGGTTTAGGTATATAATGTGTAAAAGTATAGGAAACGAGCAAAATTTAATTTCAGTTTTCACCTTCTGCAGGATTCCCTTGTTTCTTGTAAAGGAAATACAGCAAGACAAATAGAAGAAGAAGAATCAGGACGATGGCAGATGAACATCCAATCACAATCCCTGTGATTCCTCGTGTTCCTTCAAACTCTCCATAGAAAAGAAATCTCTTCACCGTCCCGTGCCGGTTCTGCACCAGGCAGCTGTACTTCCCTTCTGGATCTTCTCCTGTGATGTTATAACTACTGATGATCTTCTGTAATTCATTTTGGTTATTTGGACTAATAGCAGTTTCGCTTCCATTTAGGAGGAATCCATGTGGGTTCCACCAGGTGATGGTCGGTCTCGGCTTGGCCTCACCCTCACAGAAAAGTCTCCATGAGGTGCTCGAGTTCACAAATTCCCTCCAGACATCCATGATCTTTGGACGCACTGTGGGACAATGTGATCATTACTACAATAATAACATCCATTGTGGGAAACAATACATTCTTGTAACCATGACAATCATATATAATACGGTATTGCGGATTCCAACTTATATTCTGTCATAATCATTCATTGTGTATATAGTTATATTGGGAAAATCAAGGCTCATGAAACTTATCCATGAGAAACAATAAAATAATTTTCTGTTTATAATAAAATGTTCAGAGATGTTTGAAGTAAAATTGAGATTTTAAAACGACCAAAGACTAAATGTTGTTAAATAAGGGAAAGTTGTTGTTCTCACCTTAGGTTCACTTTTCTAGGTAAATTGGAGATTTGAAGGAAAGGAGAGGATTTTATTTACAGGAAGAGTTATCTCTTTAGTCTTCAGTTGCAGTTGTAGTCAGGTCAGTCTTTTGGGACTACCACTGGTAACAGGTAACCCAGTGCTATCTGCCGCATGGTCGGGTTGTCAGCGACTAATGTGACAACCCCCACTGGTTTTGCTAGTGAGGAGAGTGACTGTGACACCTGCCAACAACACTTGACAAAGGGCAGATTAACTTCTGTAGGGAGCCAACGGCCAATCCAGTACGGAGATGGTTTCTCCTAAAAAAAACACCCAATGGGGTAGGAAAATGTATTTTCTGGCTGTCCTAGTTATCCCTTTCAGCACCATGGTTCTGTGAAGAGGTTTCCTGGTTTCAGGATTAGGTGAAGGTTCTGCTAGTTGTTCTCTTTTTATTTTCCTTATTTTTTATTTTCCTCTTATACATTTAGTGGCTCTCAGCCATGTTTAGGGTGGATTTCAATAATAAGTACAAAATAGAACCAATGGACATCTAGCTTATCTGGGCCCTGGCCTAATATGTAACCCAAATGTGGTAGCATTCTGACTGGTGGGTCTTGAGAAGAAGATTTTTAAAGGAATTTACTAAGTCCACCATTTTGACCTACTTAAAGTCACATGACCGGAACGACCTTTGCAATTTGGGTTACCAGTCAGGAGCGGAACATTGCTGCCAACTTTCAGCTGGATCAGCCCAGCGGTTTGGCCGGAGAAGTCGAAATAGGAGACGGATGGACGGACGATGCACGATGACAATACCTTATCTGGAATTCCAATTCCAGATAAGCTAAAAACTCTAAAACAGGAGGGAAATAGAATGGCACTCGGTGGAGAGCATACCTCTGCCAGGCTGAACAGTTTACGTTTTGTTTCCCACTGATAGGCCGGATCTGGATTCGGACCTGAACCAAAATCGAATTGGCTTGTTCTTATCACCTGACGAACTTGTCCACCTAGTTTAGTCATAACTCGTCCATAACTCTTTTAAATATCATGTTATATATCACTTTTCACCAGATCTCTCAATAGTGAAGGATCACTTAAAAATTAAATAATTATCGTATCCAAATCCATATTCATATATTCACCAAAATCGAATCGATTCGTCCTTGTCAGACACACAACCTGTTCACCAAGTTTTGTGCAAATCCGTCCAAAACTTTTTGAGATTTTCTGGAAAATTTCCAGGGGCATAGAAAAGGCCCGTTTATATGCTATGTGCCTATACATGTGGCAAAGTATAGAAAAGAAGGGACATTCCTTACCTTGTAGAAAATGCCAAACAATACAAAATAAGGGGCATTCAAAAAATCTCGTGTGCATGCTGGACTACCCTTGTGTTCTGAGGAGGAACCAAGTAATGCTCTAGAAAAGTTCATTAAAAAAAGGGGCACCCTACATCTGGCAAATCAAATACATTTACTTCTTCATGCAGCTGTATGAATCAAATTGGTGCCTAAAAAAAAAATCAAATTAAAATAATATTTCTCGGAAACTACTGAATGGAAAAATTTTAAACTTGGCACATTGTCAATTACTCCCCAACGGGGAACAAAAGCATGATAATGATGACATCATTGGTGAAGTGGTATACCAGCCATAAATGTTTTAATCGAATGTCTTATCCTAAATATCTGAAATTACATGCACATGATCTCTGACCCATTTGTATTGAAATATTAAATTTATGACTTCATAGGTAGATCACATGGTTTGGCAGCCATATTGGATTTAACCTAAAACCTTAAAGAAACATCTTCTCCCAAACCACCAAATCGATTGACTTGAAACTTTACATGTGTTATTGACTAGGCATGTCACTTAAAAGATGATCACAAAAACATCATTGGTCACATGGTGTGGCAGCCATATTGGATTGAAGGAAAATATTAAATAATTATATCTCTGAAACCACTCACCCTATCGATGCGAAATTTTACAAATATAATCTAGCACCATTGTTGCATATAGTTTTAAAATGATGATGTTGTAGGTCATCTGGTTTGGCAGCCATCTTGGATAGAAAAATGAACCTTATCCATTCAACACGAAACTTTACAAATGTGATCCCCTACCCATACTTATGCAGAGTGTACATTTTTTAAGGTCACATGTCATGTGGTGTGGCAGCCATATTAGCTTGAAAGCCGATATTTAAAAAATCCCTTCTCTGAAACTGCTTTACCAATCGATGTGAAACCTGTCATGGCTGGTGAAAATGTGACACTTGAAAACAGCTGAAGGGATTTAAATCAAAGTTGTTTATTTTTAGGACAGTGAATGAGGGCATCTACTTGTTGTGGGATTATGCGGAGGCATATTGGCGACACAGTCGCATTGTTCTAGTTCTCCTCTAGCTTAGTGACAGGCCCGAGGCCTTTTCTTCGAGTACCGTACCTCAATTTTCCTGAATTTTCCTGTGGAGAAAGTAAGTTGATGGTTGGATATCACTAGCTCCGGATATATTAATTGGTTTTTCCTCGACTCATTTGCAATTTCTGTTGTTCTGTGTACTTGGGTGTGACCCTCTTGGAGATATTTTCTTTGTTAACAACAAATGTAAATAATCACAAGCCAAGAGCTATCACTTTGGACAAAAACTCCAACAAGAAGGCAAACAAGCCACGTGCTACAGATTCACGTTACACTCAACCTTCAGAGTCCCAGCTATCATGTTTTTTGGCACTGGAAACTGAGTCGCTCCCGGCACCATGTTGCATCTCCAAATCTGGTGCCTCTTTTCCAATAATACTTCTGCCGCTATGCGGAGTACCGTTTTTTTGTTTTTTTTTGTTTTGTTGTATACAGAATCGAGGCTCGTGTACGAGCTAACACAATGAACATGAGAACATGCACAGACACATAAAACATGCATTGAAGGGGGGGGGGGGGGGGGGGAGGGACAAACACAACAGTAGAGAACAAGGACGTCAGTAGATCTGTGGAAGGGGGAGGGCTGGGGAGGTACATGGTTTAAAGCAAATGAACACTTCGAGGAATATCAGGAAAGAAGTTGGAGATTGGAAGAGGAGGATTTGGGGTGTTTTAACGGGGGTAAAAAAGATCAAGGTTTTGGATGGGGGAAGATAAGAGATGTTGGTGAACAGCTGTTTTGAAGCATGCCAACGAAGTTTTCCATGAACTCTCAACTATAATCGATTATTTTGCATCAAATAACCCTGGTGTTGGGCTAGTGGCTAGGGTGTCACAGCTTAGGATACCTAGGATCCTGGGTTCGAATCCCAGTCGATCGCTGAATTAACGCCAGGGGGGTTGACTCAGCCTGTTCATTCCTTCCGAGGTCAGCTAATTGAGTACCAGTTCACTGGTAATTCCCTGCTTGTCGTAAAAGGTGACAAACAGGGTTTGCGGCAGGAAGGGCATCCGGCCGCAAAACATTGCTTCAAAAAGGGGACCAGAAAAACACAAAAAAAAACAACAACAACCACGGTCCCCGAAAAAGGCCAACCCCTGCTTTACGGGGAAAAATGGCCTCTAAAGGTGTTTTTTTTTTGTTTTTTTTAAAGACACTCACCCTCAACTCGAAGTATCGTTCGCTTTCCTTCAATCGCTTCAAATGTACTACAATACAGATAAGGACTCCAGTGATACATTTCCCAATGGAACTCAACCTGACACCCGTAAGTGCCCTCGTCCTCCATCTTCAGATCTCTGAGCCTCACCGACCCGTCTCCCTCACTTGGGTTTCCCACGCTTTGAATCCTCCCATCGAAACTCCTGTGTGTATAGTTTGTGGAGGTCTTGAAGATCATCTTCTCTCTGTAACTGTCATCTTTTTTGTAAACCAAACTCAGATCTGTTATGCTGTTCCCTCCGCTGTGATTAAACCGACAGGGAAGAATCACATCCTCGCCCCGAACTCCGATCACATCCCGTTGAACACAAAGTTTCTTTGTCCCTTCCATTGTACAGATGTCCGTGTCCTGGCTCTGTGATCCTGGAGGGACAATAGGATCAGATGTAAATATCGATTAGAACAAGTTTTTAAAAAGTGATCGAAAAACGTGTTTTCCAAATCAAATCGAAAGAATAATTTATTAATTAATTATAAATTATATTTTTATTTTTTAATAAATAATGAATATCTTCAATCGTGATCTCTCGTGACGTCATATTGTGTGAATCGTTCCCCACCAGGACGAACCTTTTGTTTCCCCATTAATCTCTACATTTTCAGTTAAAGAAACTGGTTCATGTTTTAGAGTAAATAAGAATTTTAAATGACAAAATTAAAAACTCTGCACATGATCGCCTCCTCTCACTCCGGTCTGTAACTCACTCCGTGCTTTTCCCGCTATCCGGGATTTCCTTTTAACCCTTCATGGCTCCATCACCTGTTCCCGCCATTTAACCGCTTTATGTGGTGTGAGCGGTTCGAATCAATTGGATTTCCCATGTCGGCTCACGAGTCGGTGCTGCACCTGGAGGCACGCAATCCTTCAGAAGAGATAGTGAAGCCGGCTGTCTTCTTTACACTCACATTTTGGGAATGAAAGATCGTAAAGTAAATTAATAGATAAATCAGGATGTCCTCTGGTGCTGCTTTACCGAAGAAATTTCCTGCACGGACTCCATTATTTGTCCCTTTAATTTGGCATATATGATATGTCGAAAGCTGATAGGATGGATTATACTCACCTGTAAGCTGTCTAGCCTGGGTTCGAATCCCGACCCAGCTCTAAATGGTCATCCAGGTGTTTCACAGGCTCATCGATGTGTGTGCCACCCATCGGATGGACGTAAAACTGGCATTCCATCAACCGGCATTAGTTGGTGCCTTGGTGGACGTTAAAGATCCCACGGTGTCCTTCATGAAGAGTAGGCGAGCTATCGCCCGCACTATGAACAAATGACAAATCCCTGCCCGAACTACTGCTGGGAAGGCAATGGTAAACCATCTGGTGCAACCGTTGCCAATAACCTGGCTTCATGCAGAACATCAGAATAGTACAACGGCACTCAATAGAGAGCATACCTCCACCTGGTTGGCCATATCACTCAATTGTGAAGAATCACCGAAATAATTATACTAGCTGGATCCGGATCCGAATCTTCACCAAAATTGAATCGATTCTTCCTTGTCACACACCCAACCGGTCCAACAAGTTTTGTCCAAATCCATCCATAACTTTTTGAGATATCCTGCTATGTATCGTTTTTGGCCCTATCTCCCAATGTTGACGAATCACTGGAACAATTAAATAATTCTCATATCCGAATCCATATTCAGATCTTCATAAAAATTGAATCGATTCTTCCTTGTCACAAACACGACCTGTCCAACAAGTTTTGTCCAAATCCATCCATAACTTTTTGAGGTTTCCTGCTATGTATCGTTTTTGGCCCTATCTCCAAATGGTGAAGAATCACTTATCCGAAACCGGATCTTCACCAAAATCTAATCATTTCGTCCTTGTCACACACGCTACATCTCTGCCTAATATCCTCCGAATCCGTCCACAACTTTGTGAGATATCTTGTTCACAAACAGACAAACAGACAGGGGTGAAAACATAACCTCCATCCATCTTTGGTGGCGGAGGTAATAATTTATCGAATTGAAGAATGAACGAAAATGAAACTGAAACACATTTATAATCAATTTCGTTGATTTGAATCAGCTTCCAGATCGATACAACAAAGTGAAAGAAACAAACCATGAAAACTACAAATGTATGCTAAAGTTAGAATTTATGGAGATGACGTCACACATCGAACACAAACAAATCCCCAGGTCCTAAAAGTTTCAATCTCAACGACTTCGTCATTCTCGTCATGTATTATCCGGATATTATCGATCTTGAAACGATTTGTTTTCGGCACATTCACACTAGGAATTTAAGAAGAGGACTTCGTGACGTCATTACTCGCACAGTATCTGAACTGCAATGGGTTTGCATTTTGTAATACTAGTGAGATATGTGGGAGGCCAGAAGCAAACAGGCAATGCAGATACGGCGAATGCTAAAGCATGAAAACAAGAAATTCCACATTCCTGTAGCACCTTCAGTCGTACGTCAGACATGGACAGCAAGTTCGTGAAGGACTTTCATGAAAAACGTACCCGGACGTATAGAAACATCGATCGTGGGTCCGTGGCGAATCTGCATATGGGGATCCGCGAAGTTCACGTTCAGAAAGTAGAAACCATTACGGCATGTCGTCATTTACTTAAATTCGATATCTCTTTTTTCATTCCAAACAACATAACTCCAATCACAAATTAATTACAAAATAAACTTTTAACAACCTTGTTAATGTTTCCTTCATTGTAAAAACTACCAAGTCAACAGTTAAAAGGATTGTGAGCCGATAGGTGTTCGGGCCTTGGCAAGATCGATGGAGACAGCGATCTGTTACCTTATACACCGCCCAAATAGCTATGCGGAATTCTCTCATGTATAGATTAAACCCACATCGTTTGAACTTTGGCCAAGGTCATTATTTACTTTTAATGATGTTTATATACGAATCAAAAAGAAGATAATTGGTTTAGGGTCGTCCTTTCCGCATATCTCGTGGGATTGTTGTGAGTTGGAGAGACGACCGTGATGGTGAGGAGGGGGTTGGCATTCTCTCAAGCAGGGATTCAACCCATGTCCTTATAAAAACTCTTTGTCCGAGGTCACCGAGTCCGATCGGTGCAGCCGTTTGTGCGGCACCCGGGAAAATAACGTTATGCGGGAGTGCAAACCTGAAAATGCTGGAGGCCAAAGCTGAAATTGGGAAAACAATATACCGGTACCCTATTTTACTCCAGGAGATCCCAGGTTTACCCACCCAAAATATCGTTGCGATCGGTTCAGCCGTTTTTGCGGTACTTGCGAACGGACGCACAGACATTTGGTGAATTATAGTAAGATTCGTTGAAAAAGAAACGTCTGTTATAAATGATTAAGATGATTTTATTATCGATATTTAATATTGATCTTGACAAACGTTTTCTGTAAGACGAATAAAGTTGGTTTGTGATGGAAAATCATCCGATGTGTTAATGAATAAATTAATCACGAAGGTAAGTTCTCGAATATTCGATTGGAAAAGGGAGAAAGAAGGGAAGAGAGAAGTAGAAAACTTACCGGAGAGAAGAATCCGAGTGAGGATGATGAAGGAGTAAAGGAAGAACATCATGTTTTCCCGGTGGATGAGACTAAAGTGGCATTCGGGATCTGAGACCCAAACCGGGCACAGTCTCCGCGAACCCCAGAGAATGACCACAAACCGGTACAAGGAAGGAAAAACTTTATCCAGTTCTTGTTCACACAAATAATTTATCTTCCCCTTTTAAAAACTTCCCCACAAAATGCGACGTCACGAATTCCAATACAAACCATTTTCAATTCGCACCTGGTGTCACAGGTAATTAACACAGCACAGGTACCGCTCCTGTTTTACCCCCTTCCTCATTCCCAGGATCTCTCGTCCTCAAAGTTAATTGATCGATCCTCGATCCGGGTTTAATGGAATGTTTGAAAAAAAATGCAAAATATCACGTGATATGGACACTCAGGTAGTCCCTTTATTGATTTCGCAAATTACAACATAAACCACGTGTTTGATATTTCACAACTTCATGTTTAATGTACATTTTGGTATAAAATCTCTGCTTGTGTTAGAAGTTTAAATTGCTGTAACTTGTGTATTTTACGTCACACATAATGTTACTTTATTTTACTAAATGATTGAATCGAAAGCGCTGGGATGCTCAACAATTATAGACGCTGCACATCATTCTGCTGACTCGAGGGAATACCCAGTAGACCCCCAGATCCCTGCCTGACCTCCAGGCCCACTCTGCCCTGGGAGATCCAATGATCTCAAGAATTGGGCAAAACGCTTCTCAAAACTGATCCAAGTGGATCTTTTCAATCCTAAACTACCGATCCAAGGAGTCTTAAATACACAGAAGGTTTAATTACCAAGACCCACGAATCTGAGTGGTGCTGGGACTTCATTCAGAATTACTCTTCTTCTTCATAAAATAGGAGTTTTTCATTTAGTATAACCGCCTTGGGTGTTCTTATTTTCCTTCTCCACAGTGACTTTGGGTTTGATCAACCTCAAAGTGTTTGTACAACGATGATTACCCGCTCGGACCCTCGAGGGATTTGTGTCCAAACGATCGAGTTGGCTTGAGGGATCTCCAGATCGTGACCAGGTATATTGAGTGACATGTAACACATTGAAACGTCTTAAAAATCATCGTACATGTCATAAAAAATTAGTCTGAAAGAAATATCATTTCAGTTAGAAACAAAATATTTAACCATCAATGTATTCATTGAATGGGAACGGGTGTTGATGTCCTATCAAGATCACAAAGAGTCGTACAATTGAGACTCGGACTCATCGGAAATGCTTCTTCTTTAGAACAATGTTTGAGGCCTTGTGTCTCTGCCTCTGTGGGACAAACATGAACAAGCAATGATTATATTATTATATGATTGCTTGTACTCTTGTTATTGAGTTGTATTTATACAAAGCACCAACCTGACCTCATTGTTATGATCTGTGATTTAATAATCATTAAAGCAATGAATAAACATCAAAATTATAATGAAATAATCACACAGATTCACTGACTGATTCATGAAATTCAAAATCAATTTCGTTTAAGTTTATTATAATATATGTCTATATATATATATATATATATATATATATATATATATATATATATATATATATATATATATATATATATATATATATATATCTACAGACTTGGAATTTAATATGGAATTTTTTTTTTTCTTGACTTGGGTTTACTTTCTTAACTCAGTATATCAATCTGGTGAGTTTCTTTTACACTTTGGTGATTTATTTCTTAAAAGAACCATGTCACTGATTGTCTGTCGCAGCAAGAAGTCAACAACAGGATTATATCACAGGTGGCGTGGCAAAATGTACGGACAGGTGCATTTGATGATTGGCTTCACAGTCGGGTATACAAGGGTTGTTGCGTTCTGTATTAGTGGAAAACAACTGCTGCACATCTCCAAAAGTTATTGCCGCTTCCTCTGGAGATGGTCCATCAACTCTTGGACCTTGTTACTCTTGGATTGCTTGTTAAAGTGGACATCTCTCTGACCATTCTCAGGGAGCCTGCTCAGCGTCGACGAGTGTGGCATTTCACTCAGGCCAACTGGCACGGTCTTCAAGCAGCCATCAATCATCTCTACCACCTCTGACATCAACTCATCCTGGGAATTCTTCCAAAGTAAATTGCTCTTTCTCATGCACAGATTTATCCCATCTCGTCTTCAGTTGTCATACCCTTCCTCCCGTCCATGGTACACGGAATCTTGTGGTGAGGCTGTTGCCCAGAAACAACTTGCCTTCGTCTCCTGGAAAGCAAATCCAACGGAAGGAAATCTCATTTCCTTTCAGAAAGCCCGAAACAAGTGTGTGTCCACCCTCAGGAGAGCCAGGAAACAATATCTCTCCGTTCTCAAGACCGAACTCTCTTATCTGTCTCCCTCTTCCAAATCCTGGTGGCGTCTGGTCAAATCTGTTTCTGGTGTTTGTTCCCCCTCCATCCCCTCCCTTACCTCAAACGGCTACACAGCTTGACTCCGCACGTGAAAAAGCTGAATGCCTCAACTCTGTGTTTGCCTCTAAATCTTGTGTGTCAAACCCATCCCTCTCTGTACCCACCGTACCCAGTCGTACCCAGCTGCTCCTGGACTCTGTGTCCTTTCCTCCTGACAAGGTGGAAAAGTTTCTGTCAACCCTCGACTCTGATTCTGCAACTGGACCTGATGGCATCAGCCCACGGGTCCTAAAATCCTGTTCTTCCGCTCTTTCACTCCCTCTCTCTGTTCTCTTCACCCTCTCTTTTGCTCAAGGTCAACTGCCATCTGCTTGGAAATCAGCCAACATCACCGCTTTGCACAAAAAAGATGCAAAAACAGATCCTAGCAACTACAGACCAATCAGCCTTCTCCCAATTATCAGCAAAGTCATGGAATCCATCATTGCTTCGGATATGAAATCTTTCCTCTTCTCCAATGGCTTGATCTCTGATCATCAATTTGGTTTCAGACCAGGTCACTCTACTCTGGACATGCTGCTTCTGCTGTCTCAACAATGGATGGAGGTCCTCAATGCCAAAGAGGAAATTAGAGCTGTCTCCCTCGACATATCACATGCCTTCGATACGGTCTGGCACCCCACTCTGCTCACCAAACTCTCCTCCTTTGGTATCCATGGAAATCTCCACGCATGGCTAGCGGACTTCCACTCTAGTCGTAGTCAACGTGTGGCCCTGAATGGGTCTCTCTCATCTCCTCTTCCTGTTCAGGCTGGAGTTCCCCAAGGCAGTGTTCTGGGCCCTGTGCTTTTTCTGGTCTTCATCAATGATCTCTCCGACTCTCTTGAAAATCCTCTCTATCTCTTTGCTGATGACTCCACTCTCTGCCGCTCCATTCCTCATCCCTCAGATCGGCAGTCTGCAGCCTCCTCACTCTCTGCAGACCTGGACAAAATCACAGACTGGGCAAACATGTAGAACATGTCTTTCAATCCTGACAAATCTCACACTCTTACGATGTCTCTCCGAAAAGACCGACTGGAGAACCATCCCATCCACTTTCTGAATAATCCTCTCCAAGAAGTTCTGTCACTCAAGCTTTTGGGTCTCACTATCTGCCATGATCTTTCCTGGGAAAACCACATTTCCAAGCTGGCCTCCAAAGCCAGTCGCCGACTGGGCATCCTCCGTCGTGCGAAGTCCTTCCTTGGCACACCTGAGCTCCTCACCACATACAAGGCTTTCATCTGCAGCTCAATGGAGTACTGCTCTCCCCGCTGGGCTGGTGCTCCTGCCTCTCACCTAGCTCGTCTTCACGCTGTTGAAACCAAAGCGTTCAGAATCATTGGAATCTCCCGCGATGACACTATCTCCGAGGGCCTTTCACTTAATCACCGCAGGCAGGTTGGTGATCTTTCTGTCTTCTACCGACTCCTCTCCGGCCTTGCTCCTCCAGCTCTCTCTGGGCTCTGCCCCCCAAATATTCCTAAAGGCCACACAAGATCTGCCTGCAACCCTCTTATGATTAAACTGCCAAAATCAAGACTCTCTGCTCACCTTCACTCCTTCATTCCTCTTTTCTCCCGCCTCTGGAACAAACTCCCTCACTCTCTTCAATCCCACTCCTCCCTCCAGGTCTTTAAAACAGCTGTTCACCACCATCTCTTATCTTCCCCCATCCAAAACCTTGATCTTTTCTACCGCCGCTAATTCACCCCAGATACACATTTTTGAAATTCTCACTTCTTTCCTGGAAGTCCTTGCAGTGTTCATACGTTTTATACCTCTCCCACTTCCCCCCAAGCCCTCTCCCTCCCACATTTCTCTCGATGTCCCTGCTCTCAAATGTTGTGTTTCTGTCCTTCCCCATCTCTCCCCATATTGCCTACCGCTCCCTTTATTTTGTGTTTTATGTGTCGGTTTGACTTTTTGTGTGATGAATGTTAGCTCTTTCACGAGCCTCGATCTTGTATACAAAAAAACAAACAAACAAAAAAACTTTCAAGTCAATTGGATGAAACATGGCGATTTTAGAAATTTGGCCTTTAGATGACCTTTGACCTCAAAATTAATAGGCTTCTCATTTGTGACGACCTCCACAACTTTGTGAAGTTTCATGACGATCGGTTCAGAATTGTGACCTCTAGGCGAGTGACAGACAGACAGATTAACAAACACAACCGACCAATATACTTGAAAAATCTTCGATTTTGAAACTAATAAAATAAAATTTTCACCTTTGCTAGGATTTGGTTGTTTCTTGTAAATGTAATAGACCCACACAACTAGAAGAAGAACAATAACCAAGATTGAGGCGATAGAACCTCCAAGCACGCTCCCTGTGATCCCTTGTGCACCACTTTTTTTCTTGGACTCCACGTGAAAAACAGATTTCTTCACTGCACCGTACTCGTTGTGCACCACGCAGCTGTAGTTGCCTTCAGTATCTTCTTTTGTGAGATTATAACTACTGATGATCTTCTGAAATTCATTGTAGTTATTGGAACTGACAAGTATTTCACTTCCATTTAGTAATCCCTGTGGATGCCACCAAGTGATGTTTGGTCTTGGCTTGGCCTCCACTTCACACACCAGTCTCCATGAGCAGCTTGAGTTTAAGAACTCCCTCCAGACACGCAGGATCTTTGGACGCACTGTGGATCCACAACATGATGAATAAACCATATACATTATCATGACAAATATATGGTATCAATTACTGCAATGAATATACCACATCACTTACCTCAATGAATATACCATATAAATATTACTAAAATGAATATACGATAACAATATTACTATAATGAATATACCATATAAATATTACTAAAATGAATATACTATAACAATATTACTACAATGAATATACCATATAAATATTACTAAAATGAATATACTATAACAATATTACTATAATGATTATACCATATCAATATTACTACAATTAATATACTATAACAATATTACTATAATGAATATACTATAACAATATTACTCTAATGAATATACCATATAAATATTACTAAAATGAATATACTATAACAATATTACTACAATGAATATACCATATAAATATTACTAAAATGAATATACTATAACAATATTACTATAATGATTATACCATATCAATATTACTACAATGAATATACCATATCAATTACCCCAATGAATATACAATATCAAAATTACTCCAATGAATATATCATATAAATATTACTAAAATGAATATACAAAAACAATATTACTAGAATGATTATACCATGTCAATATTACTATAATGAATATACCATATCAATATTACTATAATGAATATACCATATCAATTACCTCAATGAATGTACAACATCAAAATTACTCTAATGAATATACCATATAAATATTACTAAAATGAATATACTACAACAATATTACTATAATGATTATACCATATCAATATTACTAAAATGAATATACTACAACAATATTACTATAATGAATATACCATATCAATATTACTATAATGGTTATACCATATCAATATTACAAAAATGAATATACGATAACAATATTACTATAATGAATATACCATATCAATATTACTGTAATGAATATACCATATCAATATTACTGTAATGAATATACCATATCAATATTACTATAATGAATATACCATATCAATTACCTCAATGAATATACAATATCAAAATTACTCGAATGAATATACTATAAAAATATTACTATCATGATTATACCATATCAATATTACTTGAATGAATATACTATAACAATATTACTGTAATGATTATACCATATCAATATTACTTGAATGAATATACGATAACAATATTACTATTATGGATATACTACAACAATATTACTATAATGGATATACTATAACAATATTACTAGAATGGATATACTATAACAATATTACTACAATGGATATACTATAACAATATTACTACAATGGATATACTATAACAATATTACTACAATGGATATACTATAACAATATTACTATACTGAATCTACTATAACAATATTACTACAATTGATATATTATAACAATATTACTGCAATTGATATACTATAACAATATTACGCAATGGATATACTATAACAATATTATGCTAATGAATATATCATATAAATATTACTAAAATGAATATACTATAACAATATTACTATAATGATTGTACCATATCAATATTACTAAAATGAATATACTATAACAATATTAGTACAATGGATATACTATAACAATATTACTACAATGGATATACAATAACAATATTACTACAATGGATATACTATAACAATATTACTACAATGGATATAGTATAACAATATTACTCTAATGAATATATCATTTAAATATGACTAAAATGAATATGCTATAACAATATTACTAAAATGATGATACCATATCAATATTACTATAATGAATATACTATAACAATATTACTATAATGATTATACCATATCAATATTACTAAAATGAATATACGATAACAATATTACTAGAATGATTATACCATATCAATATTACTATAATGAATATACCATATCAATTACCTCAATGAATATACAATATCAAAATTACTATAATGATTATACCATATAAATATTACTAAAATGAATATACTATAAAAATATTACTGTCATGATTATACCATATCAATATTACCATAATGATTATACCATATCAATATTACTTGAATGAATATACTATAACAATATTACTGTAATGATTATACCATATCAATATTACTATAATGATTATACCATATCAATATTACTTGAATGAATATACGATAACAATATTACTATAATGGATATACCATAACAATATTACTACAATGGATATACTATAACAATATTACTACAATGGATATACGATGACAATATTACTACAATGGATATACTATAACAATATTATTACAATGGATATACTATAACAATATTACTGTACTGAATATACTATAACAATATTACTACAATTGATATATTATAACAATATTACTACAATGGATATACTATAACAATATTACTATAATGGATATACTATAACAATATTACTTCAATGGATATACGATAACAATATTACGATAATGAATATACTATAACAATATTACTATAATGATTATACCATATCAATATTACTATAATGATTATACCATATCAATATTACTTGAATGAATATATGATAACAATATTACTATAATGATTATACCATATCAATATTATTTGAATGAATATATGACAACAATATTACTATCATGATTATGCCATATCAATATTATTTGAATGAATATATGATAACAATATTACTATCATGAAATGAATGGGTAATTCTAAGGTGTTCTAAAGAGTTATAATGGGTAGTTCTAAAGCGTATTTCCAAAGGGTTCTAAAGGGTAGTTATAAAGGGCTCTGAGGGGTAATTCTAAAGAGTTCTAAACGTTTATAAAGGGTTCTAAAGGGTTATAAAGGGCTCTAAGGGGCAACTCTGAAGAGTTCGAAACGTTTATAAAGGGTTCTAAAGAGTTCTAAAGGGATATAAAGGGTAATTATAGAGGGTTCTAATGGGTAATTCTGGGGAGTTCTCGAGGGTTCTAAAGTGTCATTCTAAGGGGTTCTAAAGGGTTATAAAGGGTAATTCTAAAAGTTTACGTTCATTTTTAGGTTTTGCCTATTTCATATTTAAAATGCCAAAGTGAAACGTTTCCTTCGGACACAGGTGCGATTTTTAAACACATGGAATATTTTCAGAAAATAACGTAATTTAATTTATAGGAAGAGTTGGTTGGCTCGCCAAACAGGAGATAAGAATATCTGAATGTAATCGACGTCATTATGTAATATATTTAGTGTCATGTGTCCTCAAGTGATTTGTACAACATTTAAAATCTGTGACTTGTGTCTCTCACTTGATTTGTAGTAAACAAATCCCTTCGCCGCACCGTGCTCATTCTGCACCAGGCAGCTGTAGTTGCCTTCTGGATCTTCTTCTTTGATCTCATACACATTGACGATCTCCTGAATATGATTTTGGTCACGTGCACTCACAACTATGTTGTTTCCATTTAGAAGTCGCCCTTGTGGGTTCCACCAGGTGACATTTTGTCTCCGCTTGGATTCGGCCTTGCAGAACAGCCTCCACGAGGTGCTGGAATGCACGAACTCCCTCCAGATGTGCAGGATCGTTGGATGCACTGTGGAACCGGACAATCTTGATTTACTACAACATAAAATTTGCATTGGGAGTGCCTTCAGGTGGTTTGGAGATGTGTGCGACTCGCCATAAACTAAAGCTGCCTAGCTTGAATCATTGAATTGACACAGCTGTAACTTTCACCCCGGTCTTTCGCATCCTGGTCTCGATGTCCATCAATGTTCATCAGAATGCATCGATGTCCATCAGAAAGACCTTAAGCCAGAGGACACGTCAATCTTCTTTAGATTGCGCTTTAGATCTTTAGATTTACAATCTTATTTTATTGTGCACCGCTCCTTTCCTTTGCCATCTCCAGGCGCTGCATGACGTCATCGCCGGGCACCGAAGGGGGCCCTGCGCTGAGGCACGCTGAAAAGGAGTACTCGGTTTTCACTCCGGTTTGTTTTCTTGTTTGTTTGCCCGGGAGATATATCAGCCATCCCTTGAGCTAGGAAGCTGAAATTTGGACATGACAATGGCCAATTGATTTGACTGTAAGGGTATTTTTTGATTTATCAATAAATCAATTAATTATTTAACCCTTTGAGTACGGATGACGTCCAGTGCCGCAACCTCCGAAAAAGTTTTGTGTATGGATGACGTTACTACACGTCATCGACTACACCTATAAATAGATCGTCAGTACGTGGTTGCATTCCCGTACCAAAATGCCAAATTAATCCCGCACCGGGGGTATTTTTATCAACAAAAACCCCGTACTCAAAGGGTTAATTATTTGATTAATGACTTACTTAATTTTTTTTTTTTAGTTACAGATTCGGAAGAAACCGTGGTGGTTTAGGTATTTTATTAGCCAATTGATTAACAATTTAATTACTTTATGATTATTATTTATTTATTTTCATTATCAATCACTTATTTATTTTCTTTCTCATCTGGGCAATATCTCAGGCACCTTTTGAGCTATGAAGTTGATATTCGGACATGGCAGTGACCAAGTGATGTGGCTATAAAGTATATGTTTAATTTATTGCTTAAGAAATCAATCGATTAATTATTTATTGATTAATCAATTAATTAATTATTTAATTTTTAGATTAATGACTTACTTAATTAATTTTCAAAAAGTTACAGCTTCAGATGAAACACTGGTTGTTGAGGTATGCTATTAGCCAATTGATTAAGAAATTATTTTTCGATCATTAGGTATTGATTTTAGTTATGCAATTAATCAATCAATTATTGTGCACATCTCCCTCGTAATACCGTCTCCATGTGCTGCAGGGCGGTATCGCTGGACGCCAAAGCCGCCCCGGCAATGCTGTGCTGGAGGATGTCATTTATTTATTTGAGATCGAAAACGACCAAAGAGCAAGATGATGTGTAGTAAGGGAGGTTCTTGGTCTTGCACAAGGTTCATTATTACCTCCGACACCGAAGGTCGATGGAGGTTTTCCTTTCACCCCTGTCTGTTTCTCTGTTTCTTTGTTTGTTTGTAAACAGGATATCTCAAAAAGAATTGTGGACAGATTCGGACGAAATTATGTGGAGAGGTTGGGTAATGGGTATGTGACAATGACGACATTATTGTATTTTTATGAAGATTCGGATCCGGGTCTGGATCTGAGAATTTTTTAAGTGACCCGTCAACCTTGAGAGATAAGGCAATAAGTGATATTATTGCACGATATTTCAAAAAGTTATGGATTGATTTGGACGAAACTTGGTGAACAGGTTTGGTGTGCAACAAGAACGAATTGATTCGATTTTGGTGAAGATTTGAATCTGGATCCAGATGCAAGATTTAAAAATTTCTTAATGTGATTCTTCACCATTGATAGGTCCAAAAACGATATAGAGCATGATGTGTCAAAAAGTTGTGGACGACTTATTACAAAACTTGGTGGATGAGTTGGGTAAGTGACAAGAACAAGCCGATTCGATTTTGATTCGTGTCCGGATGAAGATCTGGTCTATCATTGGGATACAAAACGTAAATTGTTCAGCCTGGTGGAAGTACGTGCTCTACTGAATGCTGTTCTAGTTCCTAAATAATTGAAGATTTGGAGGAAAGAATATGATTTCCTTTACAAGAGTATATGACTCGACAAAGAGGCAGAGAATTGCAAGTTACTGCAATTACAGACACCGATATCCCATAAAGCCCATGTTCTAATCTTATATACATTCAGAGTATCTTGTGTCCTTCAAGTACAACATTTAGTATCTGTCATTTGTGTCCCTCACGTGATTTGTAGAAAACAAATCCCTTCGTTGCACCGTATTGGTTCCGCACCAGACAGCTGTAGTTCCCTTCTGGATCTTCTTCTGTGATGTTATAACTATTGATGATCTTCTGAACATCAATTTTGTCACTTGAAATCACAAGAATCTCGCTTCCATTTAGGAGGAGCCCCCGTGGGTTCCACCAGGTGATGATGTTTCGTCCCAGCTTGACCTCGGTCTCACAGAACAACTTCCAGGATTTACTGGAATTTTGGAACTCCCTCCAGATAGCCAATATCTTTGGATGCACTGCGGGACCACACATTTATGGTTATTACAATATCATTTGGGAAAGAATTGACACTTATATGCAGTATGCTGTATAACATGATGACGTTGTTTCAAACTCGTATCTACCAAATAATGCCAGCAGATGGGATGCCCAGTTTAACCTCCATCCAATAGACAGTAGGTCTATATGCATATTCATGTATGGGAAACACCAGAACGACAGTTTACATCTGGCCCAAGATTTGAAACCCAGCTAAGCAGCTCAGAGTGTTAGACTATCCTGCCAGCTCAAGTTTGACAACAATGGAAACCTGCCAGCCCAAGTTTGACAACAATGGAAACCTGCCAGCCCAAGTTTGACAACAATGGAAACCTGCCAGCCCACGTTTGACAACAATGGAAACCTGCCAGCTCATGTTTGACAACAATGAAAATCTGCCAGCCCAGGTTTGACAACAATGGAAACCTGCCAGCCCAAGTTTGACAGCAATAGAAACCTGCCAGCTCAAGTTTGACAACAATGGAAACCTGCCAGCCCAAGTTTGACAACAATGAAAACCTACCAGCCCAAGCTTGACGACAATGGAAACCTGCCAGCCCAAGTTTGACAACAATGGAAACCTGCCAGCCCAAGTTTGACAACAATGAAAACCTGCCAGCCCAAGTTTGATGACAATGGAAACCTGCCAGCTCAGGTTTGACAACAATGGAATCCTGCCAGCTCAGGTTTGACAACAATGGAAACCTGCCAGCCAAGTTTGACAACTTGGAAACCTGCCAGCTCAGATTTGACAACAATGGAAACCTGCCAGCTCAGATTTGACAACAATGGAAACCTGCCAGGCCAAGTTTGACAACAATGGAAACCTGCCAGCTCAGATTTGACAACAATGGAAACCTGCCAGCCCAAGTTTGACAACAATGGAAACCTGCCAGCCCAAGTTTGACAACAATGGAAACCTGCCAGCCCAAGTTTGACAACAATGGAAACCTGCCAGCCCAAGTTTGACAACAATGGAAACCTGCCAGCCCAAGTTTGACAACAATGGAAACCTGCCAGCCCAACTTTGACAACAATGGAAACCTGCCAGCTCAAGTTTGACAACAATGAAAACCTGCCAGCCCAAGTTTGACAACAATGGAAACCTGCCAGCCCAAGTTTGACAACAATGGAAACCTGCCAGCCCAAGTTTGACAACAATGGAAACCTGCCAGCCCAAGTTTGACAACAATGGAAACCTGCCAGCCCAAGTTTGACAACAATGGAAACCTGCCAGCCCAAGTTTGACAACAATGGAAACCTGCCAGCTCAGGTTTGACAACAATGGAAACCTGCCAGCCCAAGTTTGACAACAATAGAAACCTGCCAGCCCAAGTTTGACAACAATGGAAACCTGCCAGCCCAAGTTTGACAACAATGGAAACCTGCCAGCTCAGGTTTGACAAGAATGGAAACCTGCCAGCTCAGGTTTGACAACAATGGAAACCTGCCAGCTCAGGTTTGACAACAATGGAAACCTGCCAGCTCAAGTTTGACAACAATGGAAACCTGCCAGCCCAAGTTTGACACCACTGGAAACCTGCCAGCCCAAGTTTGACAACAATGGAAACCTGCCAGCTCAGGTTTGACAACAATGGAAACCTGCCAGCCCAAGTTTGACAACAATGGAAACCTGCCAGCCCAAGTTTGACAACAATGGAAACCTGCCAGCCCAAGTTTGACAACAATGGAAACCTGCCAGCCCAAGTTTGACAACAATGGAAACCTGCCAGCCCAAGTTTGACAACAATGGAAACCTGCCAGCTCAGGTTTGACAACAATGGAAACCTGCCAGCTCAGGTTTGACAACAATGGAAACCTGCCAGCCCAAGTTTGACAACAATGTAAACCTGCCAGCCCAAGTTTGACAACAATGGAAACCTGCCAGCCCAAGTTTGACAACAATGTAAACCTGCCAGCCCAAGTTTGACAACAATGGAAACCTGCCAGCCCAAGTTTGACAACAATGGAAACCTGCCAGGTCAGGTTTGACAACAATGGAAACCTGCCAGCCCAAGTTTGACATCAATGGAAACCTGCCAGCTCAGGTTTGACAACAATGGAAACCTGCCAGCCCAAGTTTGACAACAATGTAAACCTGCCAGCCCAAGTTTGACAACAATGGAAACCTGCCAGCCCAAGTTTGACAACAATGTAAACCTGCCAGCCCAAGTTTGACAACAATGGAAACCTGCCAGCCCAAGTTTGACAACAATGGAAACCTGCCAGGTCAGGTTTGACAACAATGGAAACCTGCCAGCCCAAGTTTGACATCAATGGAAACCTGCCAGCCCAAGTTTGACAACAATGGAAACCTGCCAGCTCAGGTTTGACAACAATGGAAACTTGCCAGCTCAGGTTTGACAACAATGGAAACCTGCCAGCCCAAGTTTGACAACAATGGAAACCTGTCAGCCCAGGTTTGACAACAATGGAAACCTGCCAGCCCAAGTTTGACAACAATGGAAACCTGTCAGCCCAAGTTTGACAACAATGGAAACCTGCCAGCCCAGATTAGGTCTGTCTCTGGAGTATGTTCCCCTTCATCACCCCCTTCTCTTCAAAAGGCCCCACAGATGACTCTGCTTATAAGAATGCCTCAATTCTGCGTTTGCTGGAAGTCTTGTGTCCCGAACCCCTCGCCCTCTGTACCCACCCTACCCAGTCACACCCAATTGTTCCTGCGCTTCGTTTATTTTTGCACCTGAGAAAGAGGAGAAGGTTCTGGCTACCTTCGACTCTGTTTCTTTAACTGGACTGGACGGTATCGGCTCACGTGTCCTAAAAATCTGCTCTGCTGCTCTTGCACATTCTCTTTCTGCCCTGTTCAACTTATCATTTGCTCTATGAGTCTAGGTCATCTCCCATCTGCTTGGAAATCCGTCAAAATCACTGCATTATATAAGCAAGGTGAGCAAACTGATCGCCTTAACTGCAGACCTGTCAACTTACATCCGATCATCAGCAAGGTCATGCAATCCATCATCGCAGTTGATATGAAATCCTCCCTTTTCTCCAACAACCTCATTTGTAATCACCAATTTTGTTTCAGACCAGGTCACTCCACCTTGGACATGCTGCTTCCCCTCTCCCAATAATGGATGGAGGCCCACAATGTCAGTCTCTCTCGACATGTCTCGTGCCTTTAATAAAGTCTGGCATCCTGCCTTGCCCTCCAAACTCTCTGCATATGGCATCTAAGGCCAACTACACTCTTGGGTTACTGACTTCCTTAACTCTCGTAGCCAAGGTGTGGCACTCAACGGAATCCCTTCATCTCCTTTCGCTGTTGAGAATGGAGTGCACCGAGGCAGCGTTCTGGGCCAAGTCCTATTTCTAATCTCCATCAATGATCTATCTGACTCTCTTGAAAATCCCCGTTATCTATTTACGGCTGACTCTATCCCCTTTCGTGACAAAGCTCATCCTTCAGATGGGCAGGCAGCAGCCTCTTCCCTCTCTTCAGACATTGATAAAATGAATTGCTGGTCAAACACTTGGAATATGTCTTTCTATCCTGACAAATGTTACACTCTCACTATCTCTCTCCAAAAGGACCTTCCCAAATAATTTCTTAACAATCCTCTTGAAGCCTGTCAATCACACAAATGCTTGGGCCTCACTATCAGCCATGATCTTTATTGAGCAAACCACATTTCAAAGTTGGCCTCCAAAGCCAATTATTGCCAACTGGGCCTCCTCCATCATGCAAAATCCTTTCTTGGCACACCGGAACTCCTATCCAACTACAACACCTTCATCCGCAGCTTGATGGAGTACTTTCTCCCCTCTGGAATGGTGCCCCTGTGTCACACCTTGTTCCACTTAACGCCGTGGAAACCAAGGCCTTCACGATTATTGGAATCTTCCGCAATGAAGCTGAGTCGATGAGCCAATCACTTTCATATCACATACAGGTCGGTGGACTATTTAGTCTTCTGCCACCTCCCTTCTGGTCTTGCGCCCTCTGCTATCTCCATGCTTTGTCCCCCTGTGTTTCTGCAGGGCTCACACGGTCCACCATTAACCCCTTTCTGATGAAACTCCCAAAATCCAGAATCACTGCTCACCGACACTCATTTTTTCCTCTTTTTTTCTCACCTGTGGAATCAAATTCCACATCCTCTTTAATCTCTTTATTGCCTCCAGGTCTTGAAGACAGCTATTCACCACCATCTCAGGTCCTCCTCAATCCAAAATCATTAACCCTCCGCAACCTCACCTCTTTCCAAGTTTCCAGATTTTCCTTCCTGATAGTTTGCTTCTGTATCTATGTTGTCCACCCTTTGCGTTCTGCCCTTCCCCATCATTCCTCCCCACACCAATTACTTGTCCAGTCTCCCTCTATTCTGTCCTTCCACCCTGCTGTTGGTGCGGTTTCCCCCTCTCTTTCAACTTTTCCTTTTGTTCTGTTACATCCTGATCCATTCGATGTTCGAGCACCTCCAGGAACTTCGGCTTTGTATACCAAAAAGCTTTCTTCCACGTACATGTAGTCTCATAGGAAACTGCATCGGCTGTGTGGTTTTCTGTGTGGTTATCCATGTGGCAAACAGATAGCAAATGGAGAAACTGGGCAAAGACAGGGATGTCCTTGGACCGCTAAATATGGAAATTCGTGGTGAGGTAGATATTCATGGTTCTGAAAATAGAGGAAGGTAATTATTTCTGTGTAACTGTGTGCACCAGAAGCAGCACTGTCCTCACAGAACTAAGGAAATGGTGGTCAGGTGTGCAAACACGCTTGCTTTCCAATCATCAAAATCAAACATTACGAATTCGAGTTGTATCTTAATCTGAACAAAAGTGAACACAAGATGGTCAACATCGAAATTATTACACAATCTCGCAAGAAGCCTCCAGGAAGACCAGACCACTTGGTATTTGCAATTTGAGACACCCAAAGCCTGGTGGTGGCTTAACGCTTCTTAAAATGGTGAATATGAAGTTAAGGAACGGGAAAGGGCAAATATGTTATCATAAGCATGGAAAATAATAGGAAACAAATGGAGGGAAGTTTTTTGCATACATAGTCGAGCCTCGTGGAAGAGCTAGTACTCGTAAATTGAATGAATCAGGATGCAACGGAACAAAATGAACATTCGAGAGAGGGGGAAGCACCTACAGCAGAGTTGAACGCTAAGATAGAGGCAGCCTTGGACAAACAATGTGTGTGGGGAGGAATTGGGGGCAGGAGAGAATGCAAGGGGTGGACAAGATTGATACAGAATGATGCTCTCAGGAGGGAAAAGTGGAAATTTGGAAAGAGGGGATTGTGGTAGGTGGTATAGGAGGAGGTTAACGAGGGTACAAAGGATTATGGTTTTGGATTGGGGGCAATCTGATATGATGGTGAACAGTTGTCTTTAAGACCTGGAGGGAAGAATGACATTGAAGAGACTGTGAAAGTTGATTCCACATGCGGGAAAAAGGAGAAACGAAAGAGTGGAAGTGACCAGTGACCTTGGATTTAGGTAGTTTGACCAGAACTGGGTTGATGATATGGGTCCTGCAGAAACCTGCAGGGGAGTTGATGGTGTGAGTCCTGCAGAAACCTGCAGGAGAGTTGATGGTATGGGTCCTGCAGAAACCTGCAGGGGAGTTGATGGTATGGGTCCTGCAGAAACCTGCAGGGGAGTTGATGGTGTGAGTCCTGCAGAAACCTGCAGGGGGGTTGATGGTATGGGTCCTGCATAAACCTGCAGGGGAGTTGATGGTGTGAGTCCTGCAGAAACCTGCAGGGGAGTTGATGGTATGGGTCCTGCATAAACCTGCAGGGGAGTTGATGGTGTGAGTCCTGCAGAAACCTGCAGGGGAGTTGATGGTATGGGTCCTGCAGAAACCTGCAGGGGAGTTGATGGTGTGAGTCCTGCAGAAACCTGCAGGGGGGTTGATGGTATGGGTCCTGCATAAACCTGCAGGGGAGTTGATGGTGTGAGTCCTGCAGAAACCTGCAGGGGAGTTGATGGTATGGGTCCTGCAGAAACCTGCAGGGGAGTTGATGGTGTGAGTCCTGCAGAAACCTGCAGGAGAGTTGATTGTGTGAGTCCTGCAGAAACCTGCAGGAGAGTTGATTGTGTGAGTCCTGCAGAAACCTGCAGGGGAGTTGATGGTGTGAGTCCTGCAGAAACCTGCAGGGGAGTTGATGGTGTGAGTCCTGCAGAAACTTGCAGGGGAGTTGATGGTGTGAGTCCTGCAGAAACCTGCAGGGGAGTTGATGATATGGGTCCTGCAGAAACCTGCAGGGGAGTTGATGATATGGGTCCTGCAGAAACCTGCAGGGGGCCAGGGGAGAGGGAGACAAAGCACAGAAAGGGCAGAGGGTGCAAGACCAAAAAGGAGGTGGTATAAGATAGAGAGACCACAGACCTGTTTGCGATGGCGAAGTTATAGGCCCATAGACTCAGCTTTATTGTTGGAGATTCAAATAATCTTGATGGCCTTGGTTTCCACTTTGTCAAGATGTGAGGCAGGGGAGCCAGCCCAGAGGGGAGAGAAGTACTCCATCAATGTGTGGATATAGGTGGATAGAAGTACACGTGTGCCAAGGAAGCACTTTGTATGGTGGAGGTGCCCAGTCGATGGGTAGCTTTGAAGGCAAACTTTGAAACAATCTTTGAAACGAACTCTTTTTTCCCACCTCTGGAACAAACTCCCCCACTCTCTTCAATCCCACTCCTCCCTCCAGGTCTTCAAAACAGCTGTCCACCACCATCTCTTATCTTCCCCCATCCAAAACCTTGATATTTTCTACCCCCGTTAATACTCCCCAAATCCACCTATTTTAAATTCCGTTTTGTTTCCTGAAAGTCCTAGTAGTGTCCATTTGCTTTATAATGCACAACCCGCCCCAGCCCTCTCTCTCCCTTCCATAGACCTCCCAATGTCCCTGTTGTCCACTGTGGTTGTGCTTCCCTCTCTCCCCCTTTATCTAGTAGCAGAGTCAGAGTTGAGGGTTCAAATAACCTTCTCCACAGTCTCAGTTGAAAAAGACAGAGCACAGGAACAGTTGGGAACGACAGGGAAGGATGGGTACCGAGAGTGAGTTGTTGGGGGGCATTCTGTAAGATTTGGAAGCAAACACAGAATTGAGGCATTCAGTCTTCTTACGAACAGTTTCCAAACAAATTAAGGATTTTTCAAAATTACAGGATTTGATTTACTGGAAGAGGTAGTTCTACAAACTTGAGTGAATAATAAGTGAATGTCTGTGATTTAACTTCATATATGTACTGTGCCTGGTGTCCTTCACATGATTTGTACAAAACCTGAAATCTTTGATTTGTGTCTCTCACGTGATTTGTAGACAACGTGTCCCTTCGCTGTACCGTATTGGCTTCGCACCACACAGCTGTAGTTCCCTTCCAGATCTTCTCCTGTGATGTTATAATTACTGAAGATCTTATCAAATTCAGTTTGGTTAATTGGATTCACTGTCGTCTCACTTCGATTTAGGAGGAGCCCCTGTGGGTTCCACCAGGTGATATTTGGTCCTGGCATGGCCTCAGCCTCACAGAAGAGCTTCCAGGAGGTGCTTGAACTTACGAACTCCTTCCAGGTACGAAGGATCTTTGGACATACTGTGGGATGGCAGGTACAAGTTTATTAGGACTAGGGCATGCCCGTACTATATCTATATCTAAAATTATATCCCCCCCCCTCTATTTACATGAAATGGTTTGGTCCAAAGCGAACGGCTTGCGAGTACGGTGACAATCCCCCCCCTCTATTTACATGAAATGGTTTGGTCCAAAGCGAACGGCTTGCGAGTACGGTGTTTTTTATCGGACCCGTGGAATTATAGATAGTAGTTTTAATTAGTTTTAAAACATAGTTTAACGGCAACATAGTTTGCCAACGTGAAATAAATGAATACGCTCTCAAATGTGCCGTCCGAGGCAGAGTGTGTTCGCCACGTTCGGCACACGCGATAGCTCGCTGCTCTCTGATTGGTTGAATCGTTTTTTGGACATAGCTCGGTAAGTAATTGTCCGATTAATATGAAACCTTGAAAAGGCACATCCTCGGGTCCCCAGCAATATACCTGGCAAGTTTAAAGTATATCGGACCTGTGGTTGTCGAGAAACAGCGGTCACAGACAAACAAACAAACAAACAAACAAACACACATACAGAGATTACTGGAATTATAGATAGACTAGGGCATGCCCGTACGTGGGTGCCTGTTCCTTGCCAAAAAAAAAAAAAAACGCTACCCGTACGCTCTACCCCGCCCGTACGCCCGTAAACAAAAAAAACAACGCTCTTCGCTTCCGCCCTTCGCTCTGACTGAATTGGGAGAAATAATGCGCATAAGAAATCGAGAAATTATTATTTTCTCCGGAAGAAATCGAATTACGAACCGTAATGGCGCAGGCTCTCGGGCTCGCAACAACGCGTTCTGTGATTGGCTGCCGGAAGTGAAGTCTTCACTGTCGCAAATGTGAAGCGATGAATACGATGAATCGCAAATTAGTTTTTATTAGTTTTAAAACATAGTTTAACGGCAACATAGTTTGCCGACGGGAAATAAATGAATACGCTCTCAAATGTGCCATCCGAGGCAGAGTCTGTTCGCCACGTTCGGCACACGTGATAGCTCGCTGCTCTCTGATTGGTTGAATCGTTTTTTGGACATAGCTCGGTAACTACTTCTGCGATTAATTTAAAACCTTGAAAAGGCACATCCTCGGGTCCCCAGCAATATACCTGGCAAGTTTCAAGTATATCGGACCGGTAGTTGTCGAGAAACAGCGGTCACAGACAAACATACAAACATACAAACATACAAACATACAAACAAACATACACACAGAGATTAGTGGAATTATAGATAGATGTCGTAGAATGTGGGAAATAACAAAATTATGTAATTCGTAATATTATCTAATCCGGTGCCCTGGTTGCCATCTTGGATAGTATATCATAACGAGTATAAAGCCCGTCAAAAATGACGGGTTGGAACAGTTTTTGACGGGACAGCAGCGTGAGCATGCCGAAGTCTGGGCCTAGTGTCAGGGTTGCTTATATTGTAGTGGTTACCGGTAGCATGACACAATTACCCTGCACCGGCCGATGACGCAACCGGCGAGCGGTCACGTGTCCGGACTCGCCCGGGCGTGTTGAGACTTGCCTTTACCGGGCGAACGCTTGCCTTGCATACCACGCCCCGTTGGGAGGCGTGGCTTATCTATTTGCATACCACGCCCCGCGGCTTTTGTGTGTTGAGTTTCTGATATATATTGCCGCCCGTTCGATGGGCTGATTCAGTGCTTTGGAGTTCGTTTGAGTGAGCCGGGAATAAATAGCTCAGAGAAACTTAATTCCTGGCGTCGTCCATTTTGTCCGATTTTATCGTGCGAACACAGCTCCCACAATTGGTGACCCCTTTCTACGAACACGGCGATGGAGTCAGCTGTAGCTTTGAAGCTCCCGGCCTTTTGGGAATCTCACGCGGCCGTTTGGTTTGCTCAAGCGGCTTCTCAATTCGCCCTGCTGAACATTACGGAGGACACGAAGCGCTACCACCACGTGGTCTCCGTGCTCAACGCCTCCTCCGCTTCCCGGGTTCTGAGCTTCCTACAGCACCCGCCGGACGCCGACAAATACGGCGCGCTCAAAGACCTACTCCTCGGTGCGTTTGGACTCACGGAGACCGAACGCGCACGACAACTACTACACCTCCCGGAGCTGGGCGAGGCCCGTCCGTCCGAAAGCATGGACCACATGCTTGCTCTTCTCGGTGACCACAGCCTGGACTTCCTCTTCCGCGAGCTGTTTCTCCAGTGGCTACCAGGGCAGGTACGATTAGCTTTGGCTAATTCGCCCATCACGGACCCTCGCGCCCTGGCCAAGGAGGCCGATAAATTTTGCTCGGCCAGGCGACACGTCGGAGCGGCCGCCTGGGACCCTGGGCCGACCGAGGCAACGCCCACGCCACCACCGGCGCCTCCACCGGCTGAGTCCGCGCCACTGACGGCTGCGACCGCCGCGACGCCCCGTCGACCGAACCCGACGCGACCGCCAGAGCCTCCACCAGAGCGGACCATGTGCTATTACCATGCCATGTTCGGGCTGAAGGCCAGAACGTGCCGCCCACCGTGCACTTTCAGCAGGTCGGGAAATGACCAGGCCGGCGCTCGCTGCCTGCCATGAGCGTCGGCCATTCAGGCAGCCTTCTGTTTATCACGGACACGGAGTCCGGCGGCGTTTTTTGTGCGACACCGGCGCTCAGCTGAGCGTGATACCCGCCTCGGTGGAGGACAAACAGGCCGCGCTTTGCGGCCCCGCTTTGGTCGCTGCAAACGGTTCCTCCATCCGCACCTTCGGTTCGCGCAGCGTCGAATTCTGCTTCGGGGGCCAGTGCTTCAGGTGGGACTTCATCACAGCGAACGTGCCCATGGCCTTGCTGGGTGCAGATTTTCTTTGCGCGCATGGGCTTTTGGTCGACGTCAAATGGCGCGGCTCATCAACGTGGAGACCTTCAGCTCGCTCGGCTCCGCTCCAACCAAGCTAGCCTGCGCACTCCCGGCCGTGGAAGATTTCACCCGCCTACTCGCCGAGTTTCCCGCCCTCACGCAGCCGACGTTTTCGGCCGTCGCCGTCAAGCACGGCGTCGAACACCACATCCCGACCACAGGTCCACCGGTCTACGCCAGGGCTCGCCGCCTCGACCCGGCCAAACTCGCCATAGCGAAGGCGGAATTCGACGCGCTGGAGCGATTGGGCATTGTGCGACGCTCGAATAGCGCATGGGCCTCGCCCCTGCACATCGTGCCCAAACCGGGTGGTGGATGGCGACCATGCGGTGATTACCGCCGCCTCAACGACGCCACCACCCCCGACCGGTACCCGATACCACACATACAGGACTTTTCCGCCCGTTTGGCGGGGCGGGTGATCTTCTCCAAGGTCGACCTCATTCAGGGCTACCACCAGGTACCTGTCCGGCCGGCCGACGTTCCGAAGACGGCTGTAATTACACCTTTTGGCCTCTTCGAGTTCCTCCGAATGCCGTTTGGCCTTAAGAACGCGGCCCAGGCCTTCCAGCAGCTGATGGACAGTGTGCTGCGCGATCTCACCTTTCTGTTTGTCGACCTGGATGACATTCTCATCGCCAGCACTTCCCGGGTGGAGCACCTCGTCCACCTGCGCACGCTTTTTGACCACCTCGGCCAGCACGGCCTCATCATCAACCCGACAAAATGCCAGTTTGGCGTAACGGCCGTCGACTTCCTGGGGCACCGCATCACGAAGCGCGGGGCCGTCCCGCTGCCTACCAAGGTGGAGGCAGTCACAAGTTTCCCACGCCCTCGCTCCATCAAGGCCCGACAGGAATTTTGGGGATGGTAAATTTCTACCACCGGTTCGTGCCTCGCGCCGCCCAACTCATGCGCCCCCTGTACGAAGCCCTCCAGGGCACGCCGGCCAAGCACGACGTCGCCTGGACCACAGAGATGGACGTGGCGTTTACCGGCGCTAAGCTGGCCCTCGCCAACGCGACCATGCTGGCGCACCCTGCGCTCGACGCACCCATCGCCCTCACCACGGACGCTTCCGACTACGCGGTGGGCGCCGTGCATGAACAGTGGGTGAATGTAGCTTGGCAACCGCTGGCCTTCTTCAGCCGGCAGCTTCACCCAAACGAGCGCAAGTATAGCGCTTTCGACCGCGAGCTCCTCGGCCTTTACCTGGCTGTTCGCCACTTCCGCCATCTTTTGGAGGGCCGCCCGTTCACGGCGTTTGTGGACCACAAACCCCTGGTCTTCGCCATGGCCAAGGTTACGGAGCCGTGATCGGCCCGCCAGCAGCGCCACCTCTCCGCCATGTCCAAATTTATGACGGACATCCGGCACGTCGCAAGCAAGGACAACGCTGTGGCCGATTGCCTCTCCCGGTCCGGCGCGAACGCCGTCCACCTGGGTGTGGACTTCGCCCGCATGGCGGCCGACCAGACCGCCGACCCCACGGTGCAAGCCCTCCGGACAGTGGACACAGGCCTGCGGTTGGCCGACGTCTCCTTCGAGGACACAGGCACAGTTCTCCTGTGCGACGTCTCCCTGGGCCAACCTCGCCCCATCGTGCCCACCGGATGGCGGCGGCACATTTTTGACGCCCTCCACGGCCTTTCCCACCCGGGCCGGAAAGCATCACAGAAGCTCGTGGCAGCGAAATTCGTCTGGCACGGGCTCCGTAAAGACATCCGCGACTGGGCCAATGCCTGTGTCGCCTGCCAGCGCGCGAAGGTTTACCGGCACACCCAGGCCCCGTTGGCACCATTCGACGTGCCCACGCGGCGCTTCGACCACGTCAATGTGGACCTGGTGGGACCCCTTCCCTCCTCGCGGGGCTTCACCCACCTCTTCACAATGGTGGACAGGACCACCAGGTGGCCAGAGGCCGTCCCGCTGGCATCAACAACATCCGCAGACGTGTCGCAGGCCTTCATTGGCACCTGGATTGCCCGTTTCGGCGCCCCCTCGGACATCTTCTCTGACAGAGGTCCGCAATTCACCTCCGAGCTTTGGGGTGCGGTCGCCCAGGCCTTGGGGGGCAAGCTTCACCGCACCACGGCCTACCACCCCCAAGCCAACAGCTTGTGCGAGCGGTTCCACCGCTCGATGAAGGCCGCTCTCAGGGCCAGCCTCCAGGACGAGGGTTGGGCCGACAGGCTCCCGTGGGTCCTATTGGGCCTCCGAACGGCCCCTAAAGAGGACCTCCAGGCTTCCACCGCCGAGCTGGTCTACGGCCGGCCACTGCGCGTGCCGGGCGAATTCATCCCTGACGCCACCGGCCCCTGGTCCGCGGCTCGCCAACGCTCGGTCCTCCAGGAGGCCGCCAGGAGATTTGCCCCCGTGCCCACGTCCCACCACGGCTGCCCCCAACCCCACGTCCCCCCAGCACTTCGCACTGCGGAGTACGTTTTTATCCGGCACGACGCACACCGGGGACCACTCTGGCCGCCGTACGATGGACCTTTCCGGGTCCTGAAGAGGGACGACAAGTCGTTCACCATCGACATCGGCGGCAAGGCGGACCGCATCTCCGTGGACCGTCTCAAGCCGGCCCATTTGGACCTCGACCAACCTCCACGGTTGGCCCTTCCTCCACGACGGGGCTGTCCCCCGTCAACCAGGCACCCCGCCCGACCATCCACCGCCCCGCCACCTACCACCCCCACACGAATCGTCAGGGGTCGTTTCGGCCGGGTCATCAAGACCCCCCTCAAATTGACTCTCCCGGTGCATGTTAATTCTGGGGGGATGCGTGTAGCGGTTACCGGTAGCCTGACACAATTACCCTGCACCGGCCGATGACGCAACCGGCGAGCGGTCACGTGTCCGGACTCGCCCGGGCGTGTTGAGACTTGCCTTTACTGGGCGAACGCGAGCCTTGCATTCCACGCCCCGTTGAGAGGCGTGGCTTATCTATTTGCATACCACGCCCCGACTGAGAGGCGTGGCTTTTGTGTGTTGAGTTTCTGATATATATTGCCGACCGTTCGATGGGCTGATTCAGTGCTTTGGAGTTCGTTTGAGTGAGCCGGGAATAAATAGCTCAGAGAAACTTAATTCCTGGCGTCGTCCATTTTGTCCGATTTTATCGTGCGAGCACAGCTCCCACAATACACTGAAAAGTCAATTGGCTGAGAAGATAATATGTACAGTTTCTTCTTCTTCACACAAGAACAGTTGGGAACGACAGGGAAGGATGGGTACCGAGAGTGAGTTGTTGGGGGACATTCTGTAAGCTTTGGAAGCAAACACAGAATTGAGGCATTCAGTCTTCTCACGAACAGGGCGCTAAGCTGGCCCTCGCCAACGCGACCATGCTGGCGCACCCTGCGCTCGACGCACCCATCGCCCTCACCACGGACGCTTCCGACTACGCGGTGGGCGCCGTGCATGAACAGTGGGTGAATGTAGCTTGGCAACCGCTGGCCTTCTTCAGCCGGCAGCTTCACCCAAACGAGCGCAAGTATCGCGCTTTCGACCGCGAGCTCCTCGGCCTTTACCTGGCTGTTCGCCACTTCCGCCATCTTTTGGAGGGCCGCCCGTTCACGGCGTTTGTGGACCACAAACCCCTGGTCTTCGCCATGGCCAAGGTTACGGAGCCGTGATCGGCCTGCCAGCAGCGCCACCTCTCCGCCATGTCCAAATTTATGACGGACATCCGGCACGTCGCAGGCAAGGACAACGCTGTGGCCGATTGCCTCTCCCGGTCCGGCGCGAACGCCGTCCACCTGGGTGTGGACTTCGCCCGCATGGCGGCCGACCAGACCGCCGACCCCACGGTGCAAGCCCTCCGGACAGCGGACACAGGCCTGCGGTTGGCTGACGTCTCCTTCGAGGACCCAGGCACAGTTCTCCTGTGCGACGTCTCCCTGGGCCAACCTCGCCCCATCGTGCCCACCGGATGGCGGCGGCACATTTTTGACGCCCTCCACGGCCTTTCCCACCCGGGCCGGAAAGCATCACAGAAGCTCGTGGCAGCGAAATTCGTCTGGCACGGGCTCCGTAAAGACATCCGCGACTGGGCCAATGCCTGTGTCGCCTGCCAGCGCGCGAAGGTTTACCGGCACACCCAGGCCCCGTTGGCACCATTCGACGTGCCCACGCGGCGCTTCGACCACGTCAATGTGGACCTGGTGGGACCCCTTCCCTCCTCGCGGGGCTTCACCCACCTCCTCACAATGGTGGACAGGACCACCAGGTGGCCAGAGGCCGTCCCGCTGGCATCAACAACATCCGCCGACGTGGCGCAGGCCTTCATTGGCACCTGGATTGCCCGTTTCGGCGCCCCCTCAGACATCTTCTCTGACAGAGGTCCGCAATTCACCTCCGAGCTTTGGGGCGCGGTCGCCCAGGCCTTGGGGGGCAAGCTTCACCGCACCACGGCCTACCACCCCCAAGCCAACAGCTTGTGCGAGCGGTTCCACCGCTCGATGAAGGCCGCTCTCAGGGCCAGCCTCCAGGACGAGGGTTGGGCCGACAGGCTCCCGTGGGTCCGATTGGGCCTCCGAACGGCCCCTAAAGAGGACCTCCAGGCTTCCACCGCCGAGCTGGTCTACGGCCGGCCACTGCGCGTGCCGGGCGAATTCATCCCTGACGCCACCGGCCCCTGGTCCACGGCTCGCCAACGCTCGGTCCTCCAGGAGGCCGCCAGGAGATTTGCCCCCGTGCCCACGTCCCACCACGGCTGCCCCCAACCCCACGTCCTCCCAGCACTTCGCACTGCGGAGTACGTTTTTATCCGGCACGACGCACACCGGGGACCGCTCCGGCCGCCGTACGATGGACCTTTCCGGGTCCTGAAGAGGGACGACAAGTCGTTCACCATCGACATCGGCGGCAAGGCGGACCGCATCTCCGTGGACCGTCTCAAGCCGGCCCATTTGGACCTCGACCAACCTCCACGGTTGGCCCTTCCTCCACGACGGGGCTGTCCCCCGTCAACCAGGCACCCCGCCCGACCATCCACCGCCCCGCCACCTACCACCCCCACACGAATCGTCAGGGGTCGTTTCGGCCGGGTCATCAAGACCCCCCTCAAATTGACTCTCCCGGTGCATGTTAATTCTGGGGGGATGCGTGTAGCGGTTACCGGTAGCCTGACACAATTACCCTGCACCGGCCGATGACGCAACCGGCGAGCGGTCACGTGTCCGGACTCGCCCGGGCGTGTTGAGACTTGCCTTTACTGGGCGAACGCTAGCCTTGCATACCACGCCCCGTTGAGAGGCGTGGCTTATCTATTTGCATACCACGCCCCGACTGAGAGGCGTGGCTTTTGTGTGTTGAGTTTCTGATATATATTGCCGACCGTTCGATGGGCTGATTCAGTGCTTTGGAGTTCGTTTGAGTGAGCCGGGAATAAATAGCTCAGAGAAACTTAATTCCTGGCGTCGTCCATTTTGTCCGATTTTATCGTGCGAGCACAGCTCCCACAATACACTGAAAAGTCAATTGGCTGAGAAGATAATATGTACAGTTTCTTCTTCTTCACACAAGAACAGTTGGGAACGACAGGGAAGGATGGGTACCGAGAGTGAGTTGTTGGGGGACATTCTGTAAGATTTGGAGGCAAACACAGAATTGAGGCATTCAGTCTTCTCACGAACAGCGTTTTCCAAACAAATTAAGGATTTTTCAAAATTACAGGATTTGATTTACTAGAAGAGGTAGTTCTACAAACTTGAGTGAATAATAAGTGAATGTCTGTGATTTAACTTCATATATGTACTGTGCCTGGTGTCCTTCACATGATTTGTACAAAACCTGAAATCTTTGATTTGTGTCCCTCACGTGATTTGTAGACAACGTGTCCCTTCGCTGTACCGTACTGGCTCCGCACCACACAGCTGTAGTTCCCTTCCGGATCTTCTCCTGTGATGTTATAACTACTGAAGATCTTCTCAAATTCAGTTTGGTTAATTGGATTCACTGTCGTCTCACTTCGATTTAGGAGGAGCCCCTGTGGGTTCCACCAGGTGATATTTGGTCCTGGCATGGCCTCAGCCTCACAGAAGAGCTTCCAGGAGGTGCTTGAACTTACGAACTCCTTCCAGGTACGAAGTATCTTTGGACATACTGTGGGATGGCAGGTACAAGTTTATTAGGATGTCGTAGAATGTGGGAAATAACAAAATTATGTAATTCGTAATATTATCTAATCCGGTGCCCTGGTTGCCATCTTGGATAGTATATCATAACGAGTATAAAGCCCGTCAAAAATGACGGGTTGGAACAGTTTTTGACGGGACAGCAGCGTGAGCATGCCGAAGTCTGGGCCTAGTGTCAGGGTTGCTTATATTGTAGCGGTTACCGGTAGCATGACACAATTACCCTGCACCGGCCGATGACGCAACCGGCGAGCGGTCACGTGTCCGGACTCGCCCGGGCGTGTTGAGACTTGCCTTTACCGGGCGAACGCTTGCCTTGCATACCACGCCCCGTTGGGAGGCGTGGCTTATCTATTTGCATACCACGCCCCGCGGCTTTTGTGTGTTGAGTTTCTGATATATATTGCCGCCCGTTCGATGGGCTGATTCAGTGCTTTGGAGTTCGTTTGAGTGAGCCGGGAATAAATAGCTCAGAGAAACTTAATTCCTGGCGTCGTCCATTTTGTCCGATTTTATCGTGCGAACACAGCTCCCACAATTGGTGACCCCTTTCTACGAACACGGCGATGGAGTCAGCTGTAGCTTTGAAGCTCCCGGACTTTTGGGAATCTCACGCGGCCGTTTGGTTTGCTCAAGCGGCTTCTCAATTCGCCCTGCTGAACATTACGGAGGACACGAAGCGCTACCACCATGTGGTCTCCGCGTTCAACGCCTCCTCCGCTTCCCGGGTTCTGAGCTTCTTACAGCACCCGCCGGACGCCGACAAATACGGCGCGCTCAAAGACCTACTCCTCGGTGCGTTTGGACTCACGGAGACCGAACGCGCACGACAACTACTACACCTCCCGGAGCTGGGCGAGGCCCGTCCGTCCGAAAGCATGGACCACATGCTTGCTCTTCTCGGTGACCACAGCCTGGACTTCCTCTTCCTCGAGCTGTTTCTCCAGTGGCTACCAGGGCAGGTACGATTAGCTTTGGCTAATTCGCCCATCACGGACCCTCGCGCCCTGGCCAAGGAGGCCGATAAATTTTGCTCGGCCAGGCGACACGTCGGAGCGGCCGCCTGGGACCCTGGGCCGACCGAGGCAACGCCCACGCCACCACCGGCGCCTCCACCGGCTGAGTCCGCGCCACTGACGGCTGCGGCGGGCGACGCCCCGTCGACCGAACCTGACGCGACCGCCAGAGCCTCCACCAGAGCGGACCATGTGCTATTACCACGCCATGTTCGGGCTGAAGGCCAGAACGTGCCGCCCAACGTGCACTTTCAGCAGGTCGGGAAATGATCAGGCCGGCGCTCGCTGCCTGCCATGAGCGTCGGCCATTCAGGCAGCCTTCTGTTTATCATGGACACGGAGTCCGGGCGGCGTTTTTTGTGCGACACCGGCGCTCAGCTGAGCGTGATACCCGCCTCGGTGGAGGACAAACAGGCCGCGCTTTGCGGCCCCGCTTTGGTCGCTGCAAACGGTTCCTCCATCCGCACCTTCGGTTTGCGCAGCGTCGAATTCTGCTTCGGGGGCCAGTGCTTCAGGTGGGACTTCATCACGGCGAACGTGCCCATGGCCTTACTGGGTGCAGATTTTCTTTGCGCGCATGGGCTTTTGGTCGACGTCAAACGGCGCGGCTCATCAACGTGGAGACCTTCAGCTCGCTCGGCTCCGCTCCAACCAAGCTAGCCTGCGCACTCCCGGCCGTGGACGATTTCACCGGCCTACTCGCCGAGTTTCCCGCCCTCACGCAGCCGACGTTTTCGGCCGTCGCCGTCAAGCACGGCGTCGAACACCACATCCCGACCACAGGTCCACCGGTCTACGCCAGGGCTTGCCGCCTCGACCCGGCCAAACTCGCCATAGCGAAGGCGGAATTCGACGCGCTGGAGCGATTGGGCATTGTGCGACGCTCGAATAGCGCGTGGGCCTCGCCCCTGCACATCGTGCCCAAACCGGGTGGCGGATGGCGACCATGCGGTGATTACCGCCACCTTAACGACGCCACCACCCCCGACCGGTACCCGATACCACACATACAGGACTTTTCCGCCCGTTTGGCGGGGCGGGTGATCTTCTCCAAGGTCGACCTCATTCAGGGCTACCACCAGGTACCTGTCCGGCCGGCCGACGTTCCGAAGACGGCTGTAATTACACCTTTTGGCCTCTTCGAGTTCCTCCGAATGCCGTTTGGCCTTAAGAACGCGGCCCAGGCCTTCCAGCAGCTGATGGACAGTGTGCTGCGCGATCTCACCTTTCTGTTTGTCGACCTGGATGACATTCTCATCGCCAGCACTTCCCGGGTGGAGCACCTCGTCCACCTGCGCACGCTTTTTGACCACCTCGGCCAGCACGGCCTCATCATCAACCCGACAAAATGCCAGTTTGGCGTAACGGCCGTCGACTTCCTGGGGCACCGCATCACGAAGCGCGGGGCCGTCCCGCTGCCTACCAAGGTGGAGGCAGTCACAAGTTTCCCACGCCCTCACTCCATCAAGGCCCGACAGGAATTTTGGGGATGGTAAATTTTTACCCCCGGTTCGTGCCTCGCGCCGCCCAACTCATGCGCCCCCTGTACGAAGCCCTCCGGGGCAAGCCGGCCAAGCACGACGTCGCCTGGACCACAGAGATGGACGCGGCGTTTACCGGCGCTAAGCTGGCCCTCGCTAACGCGACCATGCTGGCGCACCCGGCGCTCGACGCACCCATCGCCCTCACCACGGACGCTTCCGACTACGCGGTGGGCGCCGTGCATGAACAGTGGGTGAATGTAGCTTGGCAACCGCTGGCCTTCTTCAGCCGGCAGCTTCGCCCAAACGAGCGCAAGTATAGCGCTTTCGACCGCGAGCTCCTCGACCTTTACCTGGCTGTTCGCCACTTCCGCCATCTTTTGGAGGGCCGCCCGTTCACGGCGTTTGTGGACCACAAACCCCTGGTCTTCGCCATGGCCAAGGTTACGGAGCCGTGATCGGCCCGCCAGCAGCGCCACCTCTCCGCCATGTCCAAATTTATGACGGACATCCGGCACGTCGCAGGCAAGGACAACGCTGTGGCCGATTGCCTCTCCCGGTCCGGCGCGAACGCCGTCCACCTGGGTGTGGACTTCGCCCGCATGGCGGCCGACCAGACCGCCGACCCCACGGTGCAAGCCCTCCGGACAGCGGACACAGGCCTGCGGTTGGCCGACGTCTCCTTCGAGGACACAGGCACAGTTCTCCTGTGCGACGTCCCCCTGGGCCAACCTCGGCCCATCGTGCCCACCTGATGGCGGCGGCACATTTTTGACGCCCTCCACAGCCTTTCCCACCCGGGCCGGAAAGCATCACAGAAGCTCGTGGCAGCGAAATTCGTCTGGCACGGGCTCCGTAAAGACATCCGCGACTGGGCCAATGCCTGTGTCGCCTGCCAGCGCGCGAAGGTTTACTGGCACACGCAGGCCCCGTTGGCACCATTCGACGTGCCCACGCGGCGCTTCGACCACGTCAATGTGGACCTGGTGGGACCCCTTCCCTCCTCGCGGGGCTTCACCCACCTCCTCACAATGGTGGACAGGACCACCAGGTGGCCAGAGGCCGTCCCGCTGGCATCAACAACATCCGCCGACGTGGCGCAGGCCTTCATTGGCACCTGGATTGCCCGTTTCGGCGCCCCCTCGGACATCTTCTCTGACAGAGGTCCGCAATTCACCTCCGAGCTTTGGGGCGCGGTCGCCCAGGCCTTGGGGGGCAAGCTTCACCGCACCACGGCCTACCACCCCCAAGCCAACAGCTTGTGTGAGCGGTTCCACCGCTGAAGGCCGCTCTCAGGGCCAGCCTCCAGGACGAGGGTTGGGCCGACAGGCTCCCGTGGGTCCTATTGGGCCTCCGAACGGCCCCTAAGGAGGACCTCCAGGCTTCCACCGCCGAGCTGGTCTACGGCCGGCCACTGCGCGTGCCGGGCGAATTCATCCCTGACGCCACCGGCCCCTGGTCCACGGCTCGCCAACGCTCGGTCCTCCAGGAGGCCGCCAGGAGATTTGCCCCCGTGCCCACGTCCCACCACGGCTGCCCCCAACCCCACGTCCCCCCAGCACTTCGCACTGGGGAGTACGTTTTTATCCGGCACGACGCACACCGGGGACCGCTCCGGCCGCCGTACGATGGACCTTTCCGGGTCCTGAAGAGGGATGACAAGTCGTTCACCATCGACATCGGCGGCAAGGCGGACCGCATCTCCGTGGACCGTCTCAAGCCGGCCCATTTGGACCTCGACCAACCTCCACGGTTGGCCCTTCCTCCACGACGGGGCTGTCCCCCGTCAACCAGGCACCCCGCCCGACCATCCACCGCCCCGCCACCTACCACCCCCACACGAATCGTCAGGGGTCGTTTCGGCCGGGTCATCAAGACCCCCCTCAAATTGACTCTCCCGGTGCATGTTAATTCTGGGGGGATGCGTGTAGCGGTTACCGGTAGCCTGACACAATTACCCTGCACCGGCCGATGACTCAACCGGCGAGCGGTCACGTGTCCGGACTCGCCCGGGCGTGTTGAGACTTGCCTTTACTGGGCGAACGCTAGCCTTGCATACCACGCCCCGTTGAGAGGCGTGGCTTACCTATTTGCATACCACGCCCCGACTGAGAGGCGTGGCTTTTGTGTGTTGAGTTTCTGATATATTTGCCGACCGTTCGATGGGCTGATTCAGTGCTTTGGAGTTCGTTTGAGTGAGCCGGGAATAAATAGCTCAGAGAAACTTAATTCCTGGCGTCGTCCATTTTGTCCGATTTTATCGTGCGAGCACAGCTCCCACAATACACTGAAAAGTCAATTGGCTGAGAAGATAATATGTACAGTTTCTTCTTCTTCACACAAGAACAGTTGGGAACGACAGGGAAGGATGGGTACCGAGAGTGAGTTGTTGGGGGACATTCTGTAAGATTTGGAAGCAAACACAGAATTGAGGCATTCAGTCTTCTCACGAACAGAGTTTTCCAAACAAATTAAGGATTTTTCAAAATTACAGGATTTGATTTACTAGAAGAGGTAGTTCTACAAACTTGAGTGAATAATAAGTGAATGTCTGTGATTTAACTTCATATATGTACTGTGCCTGGTGTCCTTCACATGATTTGTACAAAACCTGAAATCTTTGATTTGTGTCCCTCACGTGATTTGTAGACAACGTGTCCCTTCGCTGTACCGTACTGGCTCCGCACCACACAGCTGTAGTTCCCTTCCGGATCTTCTCCTGTGATGTTATAACTACTGAAGATCTTCTCAAATTCAGTTTGGTTAATTGGATTCACTGTCGTCTCACTTCGATTTAGGAGGAGCCCCTGTGGGTTCCACCAGGTGATATTTGGTCCTGGCATGGCCTCAGCCTCACAGAAGAGCTTCCAGGAGGTGCTTGAACTTACGAACTCCTTCCAAGTACGAAGGATCTTTGGACATACTGTGGGATGGCAGGTACAAGTTTATTAGGATGTCGTAGAATGTGGGAAATTACCAAATTTATGTAATTCGTAATATTATCTAATCCGGTGCTCTGGTTGACATCTTGGATAGTATATTTCATAACGTGTTATATAGCCCGTCCAAAATGACGGGTTGGAACAGTTTTTGACGGGACAGCAGCGTGAGCATGCCGAAGTCTGGGCCTATTGTCAGGGTTGCTTATACTAGGGCATGCCCGTACTATATCTATATCTAAAATTATATCCCCCCCTCTATTTACATGAAATGGTTTGGTCCATGAAATGTTTTGGTCCATTCGCAACGCCAAAGCGAACGGCGAACGCTTTACATGAAATGGTTTGGTGCATGAAATGTTTTGGTCCATTCGCAACGCCAAAGCGAACGGCGAACGGCTTGCGAGTACAGTGACAATCCCCCCGGGGTTTTTATTAGTTTTAAAACGGAGCTTGGCAACCGCTGGCGTTCTTTAGCCGGCAGCTTCGCCCGCCCGAACGCCGTTACAGTACCTTCGACCGCGAGTTGCTCGGACTTCACTTGGCGGTCAGGCACTTCCGCCATCTGCTCGTGCGAGTACAGTGACAATCCCCCCCCCCTCTATTTACATGAAATGGTTTTTATTAGTTTTAAAACATAGTTTAACGCCAACATAGCGCCAACATAGTTTGCAAACGTGAAATAAATGAATACGCTCTCAAATGTGCCATCCGAGGCAGAGTGTGTCCGCCACGTTCGGCACACGCGATAGTTCGCTGCTCTCTGATTGGTTGAATCGTTTTTTGGACATAGCTCGGTAAGTAATTGTCCGATTAATATGAAACCTTGAAAAGGCACATCCTCGGGTCCCCAGCAATATACCTGGCAAGTTTAAAGTATATCGGACCCGTGGTTGTCGAGAAACAGCGGTCACAGACAAACAAACAAACAAACGTACAAACGTACAAACGTACAAACGTACAAACGTACAAACGTACAAACAAACACACAGAGATTACTGGAATTATAGATAGATTGTAGCGGTTACCGGTAGCATGACACAATTACCCTGCACCGGCCGATGACGCAACCGGCGAGCGGTCACGTGTCCGGACTCGCCCGAGCGTGTTGAGACTTGCCTTTACCGGGCGAACGCTTGCCTTGCATACCACGCCCCGTTGAGAGGCGTGGCTTATCTATTTGCATACCACGCCCCGCGGCTTTTGTGTGTTGAGTTTCTGATATATATTGCCGCCCGTTCGATGGGCTGATTCAGTGCTTTGGAGTTCGTTTGAGTGAGCCGGGAATAAATAGCTCAGAGAAACTTAATTCCTGGCGTCGTCCATTTTGTCCGATTTTATCGTGCAAACACAGCTCCCACAATTGGTGACCCCTTTCTACGAACACGGCGATGGAGTCAGCTGTAGCTTTGAAGCGCCCGGACTTTTGGGAATCTCAGGCGGCCGTTTGGTTTGCTCAAGCGGCTTCTCAATTCACCCTGCTGAACATTACAGAGGACACGAAGCGCTACCACCACATGGTCGCCGCGCTCAACGCCTCCTCCGCTTCCCGGGTTCTGAGCTTCCTACAGCACCCGCCGGACGCCGACAAATACGGCGCGCTCAAAGACCTACTCCTCGGTGCGTTTGGACTCACGGAGACCGAACGCCCACGACAACTACTACACCTCCCGGAGCTGGGCGAGGCCCGTCCGTCCGAAAGCATGGACCACATGCTTGCTCTTCTCGGTGACCACAGCCTGGACTTCCTCTTCCGCGAGCTGTTTCTCCAGTGGCTACCAGGGCAGGTACGATTAGCTTTGGCTAATTCGCCCATCACGGACCCTCGCGCCCTGGCCAAGGAGGCCGATAAATTTTGCTCGGCCAGGCGACACGTCGGAGCGGCCGCCTGGGACCCTGGGCCGACCGAGGCAACGCCCACGCCACCACCGGCGCCTCCACCGGCTGAGTCCGCGCCATTGACGGCTGCGGCCGCCGCGACGCCCCGTCGACCGAACCCGACGCGACCGCCAGAGCCTCCACCAGAGCGGACCATGTGCTATTAACACGCCATGTTCGGGCTGAAGGCCAGAACGTGCCGCCCACCGTGCACTTTCAGCAGGTCGGGAAATGACCAGGCCGGCGCTCGCTGCCTGCCATGAGCGTCGGCCATTCAGGCAGCCTTCTGTTTATCATGGACACGGAGTCCGGGCGGCGTTTTTTGTGCGACACCGGCGCTCAGCTGAGCGTGATACCCGCCTCGGTGGAGGACAAACAGGCCGCGCTTTGCGGCCCCGCTTTGGTCGCTGCAAACGGTTCCTCCATCCGCACCTTCGGTTCGCGCAGCGTCGAATTCTGCTTCGGGGGCCAGTGCATCAGGTGGGACTTCATCACGGCGAACGTGCCCATGGCCTTGCTGGGTGCAGATTTTCTTTGCGCGCATGGGCTTTTGGTCGACATCAAACGGCGCGGCTCATCAACGTGGAGACCTTCAGCTCGAGGGCTCCGCTCCAACCAAGCTAGCCTGCGCACTCCCGGCCGTGGACGATTTCACCCGCCTACTCGCCGAGTTTCCCGCCCTCACGCAGCCGACGTTTTCGGCCGTCACCGTCAAGCACGGCGTCGAACACCACATCCCGACCACAGGTCCACCGGTCTATGCCAGGGCTCGCCGCCTCGACCCGGCCAAACTCGCCATAGCGAAGGCGGAATTCGACGCGCTGGAGCGATTGGGCATTGTGCGACGCTCGAATAGCGCGTGGGCCTCGCCCCTGCACATCGTGCCCAAACCGGGTGGCGGATGGCGACCATGCGGTGATTACCGCCGCCTCAACGACGCCACCACCCCCGACCGGTACCCGATACCACACATACAGGACTTTTCCGCCCGTTTGGCGGGGCGGGTGATCTTCTCCAAGGTCGACCTCATTCAGGGCTACCACCAGGTACCTGTCCGGCCGGCCGACGTTCCGAAGACGGCTGTAATTACACCTTTTGGCCTCTTCGAGTTCCTCCGAATGCCGTTTGGCCTTAAGAACGCGGCCCAGGCCTTCCAGCAGCTGATGGACAGTGTGCTGCGCGATCTCACCTTTCTGTTTGTCGACCTGGATGACATTCTCATCGCCAGCACTTCCCGGGTGGAGCACCTTGTCCACCTGCGCACGCTTTTTGACCACCTCGGCCAGCACGGCCTCATCATCAACCCAACAAAATGCCAGTTTGGCGTAACGGCCGTCGACTTCATGGGGCACCGCATCACGAAGCGCGGGGCCGTCCCGCTGCCTACCAAGGTGGAGGCAGTCACAAGTTTCCCACGCCCTCGCTCCATCAAGGCCCGACAGGAATTTTGGGGATGGTGAATTTCTACCACCGGTTCATGCCTCGCGCCGCCCAACTCATGCGCCCCCTGTATGAAGCCCTCCGGGGCAAGCCGGCCAAGCACGACGTCGCCTGGACCACAGAGATGGATGCGGCATTTACCGGCGCTAAGCTGGCCCTCGCCAACGCGACCATGCTGGTGCACCCGGCGCTCGACGCACCCATCGCCCACACCACGGACGCTTCCGACTACGCGGTGGGCGCCGTGCATGAACAGTGGGTGAATGTAGCTCGGCAACCGCTGGCCTTCTTCAGCCGGCAGCTTCGCCCAAACGAGCGCAAGTATAGCGCTTTCGACCGCGAGCTCCTCGGCCTTTACCTAGCTGTTCGCCACTTCCGCCATCTTTTGGAGGGCCGCCCGTTCACGGCGTTTGTGGACCACAAACCCCTGGTCTTCGCCATGGCCAAGGTTACAGAGCCGTGATCGGCCCGCCAGCAGCGCCACCTCTCCGCCATGTCCAAATTTATGACGGACATCCGGCACGTTGCAGGCAAGGACAACGCTGTGGCCGATTGCCTCTCCCGGTCTGGCACGAACGCCGTCCACCTGGGTGTGGACTTCGCCCGCATGGCGGCCGACCAGACCGCCGACCCCACGGTGCAAGCTCTCCGGACAGCGGACACAGGCCTGCGGTTGGCCGACGTCTCCTTCGAGGACACAGGCACAGTTCTCCTGTGCGACGTCTCCCTGGGCCAACCTCGCCCCATCGTGCCCACCAGATGGCGGCGGCACATTTTTGACGCCCTCCACGGCCTTTCCCACCCGGGCCGGAAAGCATCACAGAAGCTCGTGGCAGCGAAATTCGTCTGGCACGGGCTCCGTAAAGACATCCGTGACTGGGCCAATGCCTGTGTCGCCTGCCAGCGCGCAAAGGTTTACCGGCACACCCAGGCCCCGTTGGCACCATTCGACGTGCCCACACGGCGCTTCGACCACGTCAATGTGGACCTGGTGGGACCCCTTCCCTCCTCGCGGGGCTTCACCCACCTCCTCACAATGGTGGACAGGACCACCAGGTGGCCAGAGGCCGTCCCGCTGGCATCAACAACATCCGCCGACATGGCGCAGGCCTTCATTGGCACCTGGATTGCCCGTTTCGGCGCCCCCTCAGACATCTTCTCTGACAGAGGTCCGCAATTCACCTCCGAGCTTTGGGGCGCAGTCGCCCAGGCCTTGGGGGGCAAGCTTCACCGCACCACGGCCTACCACCCCCAAGCCAACAGCTTGTGCGAGCGGTTCCACCGCTCGATGAAGGCCGCTCTCAGGGCCAGCCTCCAGGACGAGGGTTGGGCCGACAGGCTCCCGTGGGTCCTATTGGGCCTCCGAACGGCCCCTAAAGAGGACCTCCAGGCTTCCAACGCCGAGCTGGTCTACGGCCGGCCACTGCGCGTGCCGGGCGAATTCATCCCTGACGCCACCGGCCCCTGGTCCGCGGCTCGCCAACGCTCGGTCCTCCAGGAGGCCGCCAGGAGATTTGCCCCCGTGCCCACGTCCCACCACGGCTGCCCCCAACCCCACGTCCCCCCAGCACTTCGCACTGCGGAGTACGTTTTTATCCGGCACGACGCACACCGGGGACCGCTCCGGCCGCTGTACGATGGACCTTTCCGGATCCTGAAGAGGGACGACAAGTCGTTCACCATCGACATCGGCGGCAAGGCGGACCGCATCTCCGTGGACCGTCTCAAGCCGGCCCATTTGGACCTCGACCAACCTCCACGGTTGGCCCTTCCTCCACGACGGGGCTGTCCCCCGTCAACCAGGCACCCCGCCCGACCATCCACCGCCCCGCCACCTACCACCCCCACACGAATCGTCAGGGGTCGTTTCGGCCGGGTCATCAAGACCCCCCTCAAATTGACTCTCCCGGTGCATGTTAATTCTGGGGGGATGCGTGTAGCGGTTACCGGTAGCCTGACACAATTACCCTGCACCGGCCGATGACGCAACCGGCGAGCGGTCACGTGTCCGGACTCGCCCGGGCGTGTTGAGACTTGCCTTTACTGGGCGAACGCTAGCCTTGCATACCACGCCCCGTTGAGAGGCGTGGCTTATCTATTTGCATACCACGCCCCGACTGAGAGGCGTGGCTTTTGTGTGTTGAGTTTCTGATATATATTGCCGACCGTTCGATGGGCTGATTCAGTGCTTTGGAGTTCGTTTGAGTGAGCCGGGAATAAATAGCTCAGAGAAACTTAATTCCTGGCGTCGTCCATTTGTCCGATTTTATCGTGCGAGCACAGCTCCCACAATACACTGAAAAGTCAATTGGCTGAGAAGATAATATGTACAGTTTCTTCTTCTTCTTCACACAAGAACAGTTGGGAACGACAGGGAAGGATGGGTACCGAGAGTGAGTTGTTGGGGGACATTCTGTAAGATTTGGAAGCAAACACAGAATTGAGGCATTCAGTCTTCTCACGAACAGAGTTTTCCAAACAAATTAAGGATTTTTCAAAATTACAGGATTTGATTTACTAGAAGAGGTTGTTCTACAAACTTGAGTGAATAATAAGTGAATGTCTATGATTTAACTTCATATATGTACTGTGCCTGGTGTCCTTCACATGATTTGTACAAAACCTGAAATCTTTGATTTGTGTCCCTCACGTGATTTGTAGACAACGTGTCCCTTCGCTGTACCGTACTGGCTCCGCACCACACAGCTGTAGTTCCCTTCCGGATCTTCTCCTGTGATGTTATAACTACTGAAGATCTTCTCAAATTCAGTTTGGTTAATTGGATTCACTGTCGTCTCACTTCGATTTAGGAGGAGCCCCTGTGGGTTCCACCAGGTGATATTTGGTCCTGGCATGGCCTCAGCCTCACAGAAGAGCTTCCAGGAGGTGCTTGAACTTACGAACTCCTTCCAGGTACGAAGGATCTTTGGACATACTGTGGGATGGCAGGTACAAGTTTATTAGGATGTCGTAGAATGTGGGAAATAACAAAATTATGTAATTCGTAATATTATCTAATCCGGTGCCCTGGTTGCCATCTTGGATAGTATATCATAACGAGTATAAAGCCCGTCAAAAATGACGGGGTGGAACAGTTTTTGACGGTACAGCAGCGTGAGCATGCCGAAGTCTGGGCCTAGTGTCAGGGTTGCTTATATCATCTTTATTTATTCGAGTAAATGTGCACTCATTTTACTCTAGGCACTTTGCACGTCACGTTCAGCAAATGTCACCTCCATGTGCCTTGTATTTATTGTGATTTTTTAAAAAAACGCTTCCATACACCGACCTTGAGGCTCGGTTTGCAAGCCACCATCTACAATTCCAATGTAAGAGACATAATTTCTCTTCTTTTGGGTCTTCGGAGTCCTCAGGGTATTTTGTGTCCTCTGGTTCATTTGGGAGTTTTTGGGTGTTCAAGCTCTTTTACTATCCTTGGGATATTTTCGGTCTTTTGTGGCCATTGTGTCTTGAGGGTCTTTTCAGTCTTTTGGGTCTTCAGCGTATTTTGGGTCTTTGGGGTATTTTGGGTCTTTGGGGTATTTTGGGTGTTTGGGGTTCATTGGGCCTTTTTGGTCTTTTGGGTCTTTGGGGTATTTTGGATCTTCAGAGTACTTGGGGTTCTTCTGAGTCCTTGGGATATTTTGGGTCATTCTTGTAATTTGGGTCCTTGGGGTTGTTTGGGTCTTTTGGGTCTTTGGGGTCCATTGGGTATTCAGCGTCTTTTCAGTCTTCTGGGCCTTTGGGGTATTTTGGGTGTTTGGGGTTCATTGGGCCTTTTTGGTCTTTTGGGTCTTCGGGTTATTTTGGGTATTCAGAGTCCTTGGGGTCTTCTGGGTCCTTGGGGTTTTCTCGGTCTTCATTATATCTTTTGTGTCTTTAACAGTCTCCAGGGTATTTTGGGTCTTTGGGTATTTTGAGTGTTTGGGGTCCATTTGGTATTTGGGGTCTTCTGGGTTCTTGGAGTCTTTTAGGTCTTTTAACCGGTGGACACACAGTCGTGTTCAAAGATTGCCCCTTAACCCCCCCCCCCCCCCCCCCCCCACTCAATCAAACCCCTCCTAAAGCACTACTCAACGCCTTTAAAACCTAGCCTTATTAAGGGGGACAGACACAGACACACACACACACACACACACACACACACACACACACACACACACACACACACACAGACACACACACACACACACACACACACACACACACACCTTCAAGGGATTTTAGTTGAATCCAGACTAATGGGGGTAGTATGACCCATTTCTCTCTCAAAGCTAAGGTCTGACTGTCTCGATTTGAGAAGCTGTTGATAAACATCCTTAATTGACCTTGTGGCGACATTCCTTCCCCATGAGCTCCCTGCCTGCCAGATCTTGCTCCCAAGGACAGTATGTGTATCCAAGGACATGTTTCAGTTCCCGTGTTCTTTAAAGAAAGTATATAAAGACGAATGTAAGTTGAAATGCCCTGAGTTGATCTTGGGGCTGGCTGTGTGATGTTATTTTCCTGAAATGGCGTTACTGGCCGATGCGCCGATTTCCTCACATGCATGTTATCCGTATCTCTTAATAAACCTCTTGTACCTTGGTCCGAGTTGAGACAAGCTGCTTATAGCCTGGGGAAAAGATAAAACCCACGACACACACGTGACACGTGACACGACACGACACGACACGACACGACACACACACACACACACACACACACACACACACACACACACACACACACACACACACACACACACACACACACACACACACACACCACACACACAAACAAACACACACACACACACACACAAACACACACACAGCTTTATATGTTAGATGATGCATTGTTTATACTTTTTATTGTAAAAATCAAACTCATACGTCCATGAAAGGATTATACACAAAGCAGCAAATGCGAAGAGAAGGTGTACCTGAAAGTTAGATAAAAAAAAGACCAAATGGTCGATGTTAAAGAAAGCAAAGTTATTGTTCTGACGTGAGGTCTCGTTTTTCCAGACAAATGGAAAAAAAACTTCAAGGAAAGAACAGGATTTGATTTACAGGAAGAATTGGCTCTTCAATCAGGAGGGAATAATAAGTGAAGATAAACTCCACGTTTTATGTTAATTTATTTGCTGTGTTTTTCCTGATTGCAGCATGAAGTAACTCAAAATCCATGATTTGTGTTTCTCACGTGATTTGTAGACGACGTGTCCCTTCGCTGTACCGTACTGGCTCCACACCACGCAGCTGTATTTCCCTTCTGGATCTTCTCCTGCAATATTGTAGGTAGTGATGATCTTCTGAAATTCACTTTGGTTCATTGGACTCGCAATGGTCTCACTTCCATTCAGGAGGAGTCCCTGTGGGTTCCACCACGTGATCTGTGGTCCTGGCTTTGCCTCGGCCTCACAGACGAGCCTCCAGGAGGTGCTGGAAGGTATGAACTCCTTCCAAACATTCAGAATCTTTGGATGCACTGTGGGGCGGCACATTCGTCATATAATTTCATATAATGTGGAAAATAATATATTCGTGTAATCTGTATGATATACAGTGCCACCCATAAGTATTCGAAAAGGGAAATTAAATTTATTATTATTGCTAATTATAATGAAGCAAACATATATGGTTATGTATGTATGTATGTATGTATGTATGTATGTATGTATGTATGTATGTATGTATTATGTATGTATGTATGTATGTATATTTGTGACCAAAACGTCTTCTTCTTCAAAAATATAGAAAACCGAAAAACACGGGCCGTGAGGCGGTGAAGCCATGTGACCATATATCTATTAATTACGTACTGTTGGAATATATCCCTTTCGACCCTATAGACTGCTGAGACCCTTTTTTTTTTTTTTTTTTTTTTTTTTTTTTTTTTTTTTTTTTTTTTTTTTTTTTTTTTTTTTTTTTTTTTTTTTTTTTTTTTGTTGTATACAAGGTCGAGGGCTCGTGAAAGAGCGAACATTAATCACACAGAAAGACAAACCGACACATAAAACATATAACATAGGGAGCGGTAGACAAGATGGGGAGAGAGGGGGAAGGACACAAACACAACATTTGAGAGCAGGGACCGAGAGACATGGAGACATCGAGAGATCTGAGAGAGGGCGAGGGCTTTGGGGGGGGGGGGGGCGTGGGAAGGGGGCGGTGGGAGAGGTATAAAACATATGGACACTGCCAGGACTTCCAGGAAAGAAGTTGGAATTCCAAACAAGGTGGATCTGGGGTGAATTAGCGGGGGTAGAAAAGATCAAGGTTTTGGATGGGGGAAGATAAGAGATGGTGGTGAACAGCTGTTTTAAAGACCTGGAGGGAGGAGTGGGATTGAAGGGAGTGAGGGAGTTTGTTCCAGAGGCGGGAGAAAAGAGGAATGAAAGAGTGAAGGTGAGCAGAGAGCCGAGATTTCGGCAGTTTAACCATCAGAGGGTTGCTGGCAGATCTTGTGCGACCTGTAGGAATATTTGGGGGACAGAGCACAGAGAGAGCTGGGGGTGCAAGGCCGGAGGAGTCGGTAGAAGACAGAAAGACCACCTACCTGCCTGCGGTGAGTGAGTGAAAGGCCCTCAGAGATAGCTTCATCGCGGGAGATTCCAATAATTCTGAAAGCTTTGGTTTCAACAGCGTGAAGCCGAGCTAGGTGTGAGGCAGGAGCACCGGCCCATAGGGGAGAACAGTATTCCATTGAGCTGCGGATGAAAGCCTTGTATGTGGTGAGGAGCTCAGGTGTGCCGAGGAAGGACTTCGCACGACGGAGGATGCCCAGTCGGCGACTGGCTTTGGAGGCCAGCTTGGAAATGTGGTTTTCCCAAGAAAGATCATGGCAGATAGTGAGACCCAAAATCTTGAGCGACAGAACTTCTTGGAGAGGATTGTTGAGAAAGTAGATGGGAGGGTTGTCCAGTCGATCTTTTCGGAGAGACATAGTAAGAGTGTGAGATTTGTCAGGATTGAAAGACATGTTCCACTTGTTTGACCAGTCTGTGATTTTGTCCAGGTCTTCAGAGAGTGAGGAGGCAGCAGACTGCCGATCTGAGGGAAGAGGAATGGAGCGGCAGAGAGTGGAGTCATCAGCAAAGAGATAGAGAGGATTTTCGAGAGAGTCAGAGAGATCATTGATGAAGACCAGAAAAAGCACGGGGCCCAGAACACTGCCTTGGGGAACTCCAGCCTGAACAGGAAGAGGAGATGAGAGAAACCCATTCAGGGCCACACGTTGACGACGACTAGAGAGGAAGTCCGCCAGCCATGCGTGGAGATTTCCATGGATACCAAAGGAGGAGAGTTTGGTGAGCAGAGCGGGGTGCCAGACCGTGTCAAAGGCACGTGATATGTCGAGGGAGACAGCTCTAATTTCCTGTTTGGCATTGAGGACCTCCATCCATTGTTGAGACAGCAGAAGCAGCATGTCCAGAGTAGAGTGACCTGGTCTGAAACCAAATTGATGATCAGAGATCAAGCCATTGGAGAAGAGGAAAGATTTCATATCAGAAGCAATGATGGATTCCATGACTTTGCTGATAATTGGGAGAAGGCTGATTGGTCTGTAGTTGCTAGGATCTGTTTTTGCACCTTTTTTGTGCAAAGCGGTGATGTTGGCTGATTTCCAAGCAGATGGCAGTTGACCTTGAGCAAAAGAGAGGGTGAAGAGAACAGAGAGAGGGTGAGATAGAGCAGCAGAGCAGGATTTTAGGACCCGTGGGCTGATGCCGTCGGGTCCAGTAGCAGAATCAGAGTCGAGGGTTGACAGAAACTTTTCCACCTTGTCAGGAGGAAAGGACACGGAGTCCAGGAGCAGCAGGGTACGACTGGGTATGGTGGGTACAGAGAGGGATGGGTTTGGGACACAAGATTTAGAGGCAAACACAGAGTTGAGGCATTCAGCTTTTTCACGTGCGGAGTCAGCTGTGTAGCCGTTTGAGGTAAGGGAGGGGATGGAGGGGGAACAAACACCAGAAACGGATTTGACCAGACGCCACCAGGATTTGGAAGAGGGAGACAGATAAGAGAGTTCGGTCTTGAGAACGGAGAGATATTGTTTCCTGGCTCTCCTGAGGGTGGACACACACTTGTTTCGGGCTTTGTTTGTGAAAGGAAATGAGATTTCCTTCCGTTGGATTTGCTTTCCAGGAGACGAAGGCAAGTTGTTTCTGGGCAACAGCCTCACCACAAGATTCCGTGTACCATGGACGGGAGGAAGGGTATGACAACTGAAGACGAGATGGGATAAATCTGTGCATGAGAGAGAGCAATTTACTTTGGAAGAATTCCCAGGATGAGTTGATGTCAGAGGTGGTAGAGATGGGAGACCAGTCCAGATGATTGATGGCTGCTTGAAGACCGTGCCAGTTGGCCTGAGTGAAATGCCAGACTCGTCGACGCTGAGCAGGCTCCCTGAGGATGGTCAGAGAGATGTCCACTTTAACAAGGACATGATCAGATGATCCGATCGGAGCAGAAGAAGAGCAGCAGACATTTTCAGGGAAGTTAGTCATAACCAAGTCCAGAAGAGAAGATGTTCCGTTGACTGAGATCCGGGTCGGGAAATTGACAGATTGTGTCAGTCCCAGTGAGTCGCAGAAGTCCTTTGCTGAGGAGCCATGGCTGGTGAGAGAGGTACCCACACCCAGCCAACTGGCATGATGACAGTTGAAATCACCACATATGAGGAAGAGAGAGTTGGGATGAGTAGATAGAAGTTGGTCCATATCATCAGACAGCGAGATGTAGATGGAGTCATCACTGTTTGGTGGACGGTACAACACACATATGAACAAGAGGTGGGAGCGAAGGGGAAGCCGTAGCCAGAGGTATTCCTGGGGGTGAGGTGGAGAGAGTGCAGTGCAGGGCGAGTGAGGAAGAGAGTTTTTGATAAAGATAGCAACCCCGCCTCCAGGACGAGGCTCAGGTCTATCATACCGGAGGAGGGAGTAGCCCGGGAGAGATACTATGGAATCAGAGACATCATAAAGGAGGAAAGTTTCTGTTAAGCAGATCACGTCTGGTTTGACAGAAGCAACCTGTATGGAGAGATCAGTTAAGTTTGAACGAAGGCCCCGGATGTTTGAGGTCCATACCGTTAATGAAGAGGAAGGGGGAGCATCAGATACAGAACAGGGGGGAGGAGGGGTAGGGTAAGATGTGGAGGAGGTGGAAGAGGTAGGGAGAGCTGTTGAAGGTGTGTCAGAGATTTCAGAATAGCTCGGAGAAAGGGAAGGATGGGGCGGACAAAAGGTTTGATGGTGATTGGGTGAGCCACAATGAGGTGTTATTTGAGGAGGGGGAAGAGCGAGGCAGAAGGTTGGGGGAGATGGAGGTGAGAGTTTGAAGGGGGAAGAAGCGGGGAGGACGCTTTGAGGAGGGGGAGTGAGAGGGGGGAAATTGAGAAGCAATGAGGGTGGGGAGATTTGAAGGGGAGGGGTGAGGGGGGAGTTTGGGAGGGAAGGGGCAAGGGGAGGGATTTGAAAGGGATGGGATATGGGGGAGATTTGGAGGGGAGGGGTGAGGCAGGAGTCTAGGAGGGGAGGGGCGAGGCGGCGTCTTGGCGGGGAGGGGTGAGGGGGTAGTTTAGGAGGGAGGGGGCAAGGGGGGAGATTTGAAAGGGATGGGTGATGGGGAAGATTTGGAGGGGAGGGGTGATGGGGAAGATTTGGAGGGGAGGGGTTATGGGGAAGATTTGGAGGGGAGGGGTGAGATTGGATTTTTGAAAGTGTACGATTTATGGGAAACGAACATTTATTGCAAAATGAGTTTCTTGTGACCTTCGAGTTAAAAATACGTTTAAGGACGCTGGATGGAGGATGGAGTGCAGGAGAGTTTAGGGAATGTAGAAAAAAGGCACTATAGGAGATGGATATTTTTTTTGGGATGAATTGATTTGGTGAGCAAGTCGAAAGCAGCCTTTTAAAGAAGAAGAAGAAAAAGGTGTTATAAAATATGACGGAATACATAACTTGAGGGGAAAGTGTAAACATTGAAGGTTAATGAGTGAAAACTATCTGGGGAAATGGGGGAGAAACACGTGGTCGAAGAACGAACGAACGAATAAGAATGAATAAACGAATGAGAACAGAGAAGGGAATTTTTTTTTTTTTTTTTTTGAGTTGAGATTTACACAAGGAAGTAGGCTATGGGTGAAAAGACTGGGAATACAGAGAACGAAAGTTATTGGATCACAAAAGACGGACCGCTGAGAGAAAAACAAAGCCTCAAGGTTGTACAGTGCACACTGTACAAGGCCTCAAGACACGACACGGCAAACAGACGATCAATTTATGAAAGATAAACACCGAGAAACAACCAAAGTTGCACACAATAACTTCACACACCGAAAGATAAATACAGTTTCGACAAAATACAATTGTGAACAGACTTAGCTTCGAAAAACGTGGAGACCGTGTGGAGCTTCGAAAATCCCTGCCGCCGTCTCCAAGATCTCGCGAGATCTCTCAAGATCGCGAGATCCGCCGAGATCCCTTTAGACATTTGAAGACCCTTTAAGTCCCACAAGACCCTTAAGACCACGAAGACCAAAAGAAGCTTAAAGACCCCAAAGACCCAAAATACCCCGAATAGCCAAAATACCACAAACACCCATAAAGACCCCGAAGACCCCGAAGACCCAAAACAACCTGAACACCCAGAAGATCCCGAAAATCCAAAAGACGCAAAACACCCAAAATATCCAAAAGATCCAAAATATCTTGAATACCCCCAAAATAACCTGAAGACCCTTAAAGACCCAAAAGACCCAAAATACCTCAAAGACAAAAATAGTCCAATGACCATGAAGACACAGAGGACCCAAAACACCCTGAAGACATAAACACCCCGAAGATCATTAGAGACCACGTAGAACCCATAAGATGCTTTTGACCCATTACAGCATGGACCCTTGACCATTTAGAGCTTTGCAGCACTTGGACCTTTTTTTTAGGCCAGGAGCATGTCTGAGCTTTCGTTCAGTTTCATTCCATTGGAGGGGTGGAACTTATGTTAGCTTGAATAAATTTAAGAAACACATTTTCTCATCAATTGAAAAAGTTTAAATCATGAATTTTGTCCAAACACTACTTAATTTCCGTTAATTATAATCACCACTATTTTCTTATAGCGTAGCCGTCGCGGGTGCAGTGAGTTCGTCGCGTGGCGTAGTAGTATTTACACCCAACCAATCGTCAGCCAGTATTCTCACAACAAGCGCTATATTTATCCAGCAATGGCGTCGTCCATAGAAAGGGTGAATTGTGACGATGTCTGTAGAAAAGGCGGAAAAAATCAGACCAACTATGTGTCATGCACATGTCATATGTTAAGAAACAAGAAATTCGTACCTTCACAGATTTGGTGGGATAAGTACCGTGAATATCTAATATAATTGGATGGATGAACTGTGTGTGTGTGTGTGTGTGTGTGTGTGTGTGTGTGTGTGTGTGTGTGTGTGTGTTTGTGTGTGTGTGTGTGTGTGTGTGTGTGTGTGTATACCTCAAAGACAAAAATAGTGATATATATATATATATATATATATATATATATATATATATATATATATATATATATATATATATATATATATATATATATGAGTGTATGTATGTGTGTTGTTGGTTTATATCTCCATAATTTGAGTTTTACAAGGTGGAACGGCGTCCTCCCAGGACCTGAAGTATCCACCCCCGTTTCTGTGAAAGTTTGCGAGTCATGGGTTAATTTGTGAAGTTGTGTTGTTCTCACAGTTTTGTGCCAAGGGCTCTTTTCAGGATCGTCACTGAGCTCTGTATAACGTCCAACTGTAGTTCGTTTGTGTTAATGTCCCCAGGGATGGTTTTAAAGATCTATGTAAGGTTCTTCTTTATCATTCCCATTGCCAAAATGATCACTGGTACAATTCAGGCGCTCCAAAATCGCTGAGTACTGATATCTCAATCAACAATGCTGTATTTCCCATTTTGTATCTGAGTACTATGTCCGGTCGCAATGCTTTGTTTTCTATGTTCACGCTGGATGGGATCATCAGGTCATAAATGAGCATTATGTCCTTGTTTTCAATGATTGCCCTTGGTTCATGTTTCCACGAGTTTTGTGGAACGAGTATATTGAAATTTCTGTTCATGTGCCAGTGGATTACTTGACATACCTTGTTTTGCCTTTGGGTGTCCAGCTGCTCTGGCATGAGTTTTTTTTACATCCAGATAGGAGGTGACTCAAGCTTTCGGTTTCTACCTTGTAGAACCTATTATTACCCTCGCAGGAGGAGAGGGTATTGCATTTGGTTCCGTTTGTCTCTTTGTTTGTTACTTGCAAACTGAAGATTTTTCAAGTATATTGGTCGGTTGCGTTTATGGTTCTGTCTGTCTGTTTGTCTGTCTGTTTGTCACCGGCCTACAGGTCACAATTCAAAACCGATCGTCACGAAACTTCACCAAGCTGTATACGTCGTCCCAATTGAGAAGCCTATTGATTTTGAGGTCAAAGGTCATCTGGAGGTCAAATTTCTAAAATCGCCATTTCAAATCCGATTGACTTGAAAATTGAATAGCATTTGTATATTGAGTCATTAAATTGGGAAATTAAGTATTTTTGAGGTCAAAGGTCAACGCAAGGCCAAATTTTAAAAATCATCAATTTTCATCTAAAAAGCCATCAATTTTCAACCGATTGACTTGAAAATTGAACAGCATCTGCATATCGAGTCACTAAATTGGGAAACATACTATTTTTGAGGTCAAAAGGTCAAAGGTCAACTCAAAGTCAAACTTCCACAATCACTTTACATCTGAAAAACCATAAATTTTCATCCGATTTACTTGAAAATTGAACAACATTTGCATATTGCCTCACTGAATTGGGAAACCAACTATTTTTGAGGGCAAAATGTCAAAGGTCAACTGTAGGTCAAACTTCCAAAATCAATTTTCATCTGATCGACTTGGAAATTGAATGGCATTTGCAAATTGTGTCACTAAATAGGAAAACCAACAATTTTTGAGGTCAAAGGTCAAAGGTCAACTCAAGGTGAAACTTCTAAAATCATCATTTTTCAACTTAAAAATCGTCACTTTTCATCCTGTTGACCCGAGCTTTGATCAAGATCGTAAATTTTAATCTTCATGAAATGGACAATTTGCTGTCTCAATGGAAACTTTTTTTTGGGGAGTATTTTGCAAGTATCATGCTCTGAATGACGTCTTCTTGTTACTTGCAAAATCGAAGATTTTTCAAGTATATTGGTCGGTTGTGTTTGTGACTGTCTGTTTGTTTGTTTGTTTGTCACCGGCCTACAGGTCACAATTTTCAACCGATCTTCACCAAACTTCCCCAAATGGTAGAGTTGGTCAACAGCCAGAAGCCTATTGGTGTTGGGGTCAATAGGTCAAAAGGTCAACATAGGCCAAAGGTCACCAAATTTGCTAAATTTCTAAAATCCCCAATTTTCATCCGATTGACTTGAAATTTGAAGACCACTTGCATATCTGGTCACTGAATTCAACCACCAAGTATTTTTGAGGTCAACATAGGCCAAATGGTCAACATAGGCCAAATTTCTAAAATCCTCAATTTTTATCCAATTGACTTGAAATTTGAAGAGGACTTGCATATCTGGTCACTGAATTCAACCACCAAGTATTCTTGAAGTCAACTTAGGCCAAAAGGTCAACATAGGCCAAATTTCTAAAATCCTCAATTTTCATCCAATTGACTTTAAATTTGAAGAGGACTTGCATATCTGGTCACTGAATTCAACCACAAATTATATTTTTGGTGAACATAGGCCAAAAGCTCAACATAGGCCAAAAGGTCAACATAGGCCAAATTTCTAAAATCCTCATTTTTCATCCAATTGACTTGAAATTTGAAGAGGACTTGCATATCTGGTTACTGAATTCAACCACCAAGTATTTTTGAGGTCACCATAGGCCAAAAGGTCAACATAGGCCATCATGTATCATTGGAAAACTTTTGGGGGAGAGCGGATTTTGCAAGTATCGTGCTACGCATGACGTCCTCTTGTTTGTTTGTTTGTCTGTTTGTTTGTTTGTCTGTTTGTTTGTTTGTCCACACAGAATAAATATGATTTTCTCAGCAACCATTGGTCCGATTGACAGGAAATTTCCACCATAGGTGCAACGTCACCTGTTTAATTTTTTAATGATAATTATGACGTGATAGGTCACGTGGTATGGCCGCCATCTCGGAAAAGCCGAAAAACTTTGCAACTCTATATCTCTGAAAGCGCCACATAGAAAAAAATTGAGACATGGCTCATTGTAAAGAACTCCACATGGGGAATAAGATATGTTAATGACGATGTAATACCTTCCTCCATTATGACGTCATAATTCGACAAGTACAAAACTTCATCCGATCAAGATGAAATTTCTTGAGCGTCATCTAGGGATAAATTGGTGGCGAAAAAAATAATAATTATGACGTCATAGGTCACGTGGTTCGGCGGCCATCTTTGAAAAACTAAAAAAAACTTTGCACCTCTATATCTCTGAAAGGTCTGCATAGAAAAAATTGAGACATGGCTCATTGTAAAGAACTCTCCATGGGGAATAAAATATGTTAATGATGATGGCATAGGTGCTTCCATTATGACGTCATAATTCAACAAGTACAAAACTTCATCCGATTAAGATGAAATTTCTTGAGCATCATCTAGGGATAAATTGGTGGAGAATTTTTTCATAATGACGTCATCAATCACGTGGTTCCGCCACCATATTTGTTTTTAACACAAAAGCCTTAAAATCCACTGAAAACACATCCTGGTGAGGGTCTGCAATCTCTGATTGCTCTTTCTTGTTTCAACTCGTATTTTCGTTTTGTCTTTTTTGCAATTGTTGGAGCTGTATTTGTTGCTGTTTTGGTTTGGTGTGTGACATCTTCCAATCACACCTGTTGTTGGAAGTTTTTTGCAAGGTGAGTTAGTGATACCTTTACTGGTGTGTTGTGTTCATGCTTGTTCCCAAATTGTATTCAGTTGTCTGTTGAGCTTTTCACGTACTCTGCTAATCCTACAGTCATCGCTCTGTGCTCTTGATTTTGTTCCATCAGGCCACACCTCCTTCTTTCCTCGGCAGGTACATTCTTGGAATGCACTGATTTTTGTAGAACACTTTGTGGATAGTGAGTCTACGCAGGTATTTTTTGGTAATGGTTTTGTGCATTTTTATGACAAATTTGGTGCCCTTCTTATACTCCAAGGTATTTGGGTGTAAGATGCTTCATTGTTTAGCCCTTGTATTGTTGTATTTGGGTCGATTTTTATGTTGTCCGTTTTTGTTGGTTTTGCACCTCTATATGTGGTCTACCTTGCACGAATGTGCACTTGGCACACTTATTTCGGACAAATTCCATTTGGATGTCGTCAGAGAACCGTTTCATAAATGTCAGTTGTTCTGCACTCAGCCTGTCATCCTTTGGAGGTCGGCGAAATGAGTACCGGGGTACTGGGTCCTATCTCAAGGACGTTGGTGGCAGGATTTGCACTCCGGCTGCTGTAAAAACACCTCTTTCCGTAGCACACACAGTGGTGTGTGTTGGGATGGTGCTGAGGAGTTGTCCAAGGATGCAGTGACGTGCTGATCCAGCGTACGCTCCCATATATGTATTATTGGGTAAAATGCCAGGGGCATAGAAAAGGCCCCATTATATAAGGGTATGTGCCATGAGCAAACTCTAGAAAAGAAGGGACATTCCATAGCTTATAGAAAATGTCAAACAATAGAAAAGAAGGGACATTCAAAAAAATCTCGTGTGCATGCTATACTACCCTTGTGTTCTGAGGAGGAACCAAGTAATGCTCTCATAAAGTTAATATAAAGGGGTGCCAATTTGATTCATACAGCTGCATGAAGAAGTAAATGTATTTTATTTGCCAGATGAAGGGCGCCCCTTTGTACCTTCACACGACACACAGCCCTATGATGCATTGTTTCTTCTATGTTGCACAGCCTCCCCCTCCCCCCTTCCCACATCCAACACCGTATACCTCCTCAGACTCCAATTTTTCTAATGCCAGGAACAAACATTGATATGTTGTGGTAAAGTTTCATCGAAATATTGTGTGTAGTTTCAGACAAAAAAGCAAATTCCTATTTTGGGGGGTGGGGGGGTGGGGGAGGTGGAGGGGGGGGGGGGGTCAAACATGGATGCACTTTTACCCTTGGTAGACCCACTTACACCCCGATTTTTTAAAATGTCGTGAACAAACTTTAGTCACAACACAACAAATATAATTTGTGCCCAATTTGGTCACAATCCCATCAGCGGTTTCGGAGAAGACGTTTCAAGTGTTTACGGACTGACAGACTGACGGACGGACATAATGACGATGCGCCATCGCATAAGCTCCCCTGAACTTCGTTCCAGGTGACTTATAAACGATCAAAGAGTCCTGATCTGGCTATGAGGTTCACTTTTCCAGGTAAATTGAAAATTATACTTCCATGAAAACATACCTTTACAAACAACCGTATGAAGACTGAAGACAAACCCCATATTTTAATATAATATAGGTAAATGTGTTGTGTGGCTCACGTGATTTGTAGAAAGTATATCCAATCACCGCTCCATGCTGGTTCTGTACCAGGCAGCTGTAGTTCCCTTCTGGATCTTCTCCTGTGATGTTATAACTACTGATGATCTTCTGTAATTCATTTTGGTTATTTGGACTCATGATGATCTCACTTCCATTTAGGAGGAGTCCTTGTGGATTCCACCAGCTGATGTTTGGTCTCGGCTTGGCCTCTGCCTCACAGAACAACATACAGGTGGTGCCCGAGTTGATGATCTCCCTCCAGATTTCCTGGATGTTTGGATGCACTGTGGGAATGTGGCATGGTAAGTTCCGATGCAATACATATATACAATATGATAAGCTGTGTGTGTATAGGCTCGTATATGCCTTGTGATGTATAATGTGATGTGGTTTCTCACTTTTTGATGTCATAAACATTGCGTGCACATTTTTATTGGAACAATACAGTCTCATGGCAACAATTCAAAGACTTTGTGTAGGCCTATGGAAGAGAATGCACGAATGAGAATGTGGATGTGGAAACGAGATGAAAACGACCAAAGAGTTTTTGTGAAATGAGAGAAATATATTGATCTCACAGAAAGTCTACTTTTCCAGCTAAATGGAATATTTGAAGGAAATAACAGAAATTGGTTTACAGGAAGAGGTGGCAAAACAAGCTGAAGGGAATGATAAGTGAAGATAAATGCCATGTTTTATGTTAAATTATATTTACTGTGTCCTCTGTCACTCACGTGATTTATACAAACTCAAAATCTGTGGTTTGGCAAAAACAAATTCCTTTGCTGCACTGTGTTGGTTCTGCACAAGACAACTGTAGTTTCCTCCTGCAACTTCTCCAGTGATGCGATAACTCCTGATGATTTTCTGCAATCCATTTTGCTCATTTAGATTGATTTGGATCTCGCTTCCATTTAAAAGACCTTGTGGGTTCCACCAGGTGATGTTTGGTCTCGGCCTGGCCTCGACCTCACACAAGAGCTTCCATGATGTGCTGGAGTTCACAAACTTCCTCCAGACATCCAGGATCTTTTGACGCACTGTGGGACCATGTGATCATAGTTACTGCAATAACATACAATGTGGGACATAATATACTTGTGCTAGTCCTGCAACATATATACCTACATACATATATACATACATATATATATATATATATATATATATATATATATATATATATATGTTTGTGTGTCTATATGCATATGTAAAAATGCATATATTTTGCAAAAATGCAAATACTACTTTTGCCAAAGCACGTGCTCACTATTGCGGCGAAATTTCAGCTTCCTAGCCCAAAGGATGGCTGATATATTGCCCGGACAAACAAACAACGAAGAAAAGGAGAAACCGGAGTGAAAACTGAGTACTTCCTTTCAGCGAGCGTCATCGCCGGGCCCTCTTTGGTGCCCGGTGATGACGTCATGCAGCACCTGGGGATGGAATAGGAAAATGAGTGGCGTACAATTATCTGCGATCACAAAACGATCATCAATGGCAAGTCTCCGTCCGGGCTTACCCTTGACGATCGCCCACGACTTACCCTTGGTAAAAAATTGGAAGGCTTCAACTATGGTTGATTTTTTTGATCAAGATGGTGTCTCTATGATCTTTCTTTGAGGACTTTCTATGATCAAGATGGTGTACCCCACCATGCACTTACCCTTGGTAAAAAATTGGAAGGCTTCAACTATGGCTGTTTTTTTTTTTGGACCACCACATGACCTTGATAATTTAACATTTAGGGATAGAGTGTAAAGAAAATGTGTCATCTACAATCTATCCATCAAACGCAACATCATGAAAATAGTAGGAAAATTATTCAAGTTTTCATCAAAAAAGTTTTTGTTCATTCAGTCAATCCGAAAAAAGTAGGTCAAGCACTCGAACCAAACAAACATCAGTTGCCCAACGTCAGTGCAGGTACGCTATTCTGTTTCAACAATATCTTGGAAGACAAGGTTGTCTTTGAGATTCCAGATTAGCAAAATTGAGTGATGACAAAAAAAAAGTGTCTTTTTTTTTTTCAGACCACCATTTCACCTTGACCTTTAACTTGGAAGGTATGATGTAAATGAAGTGTAATTGCAGGTGGCTTTCGGCCAGTGGTCAGCAACGTTTTTTCTAGTGGTAGGTAAGATCATCATAGGGCTGTGTGTCGTAGCGAGCGCAATACAAAGGAAGTGAAAGCCGAGCCTTCCTCGGGTCTGA